>NC_027754.1:48296765-48299066 GCF_000695525.1 Brassica oleracea var. oleracea
TATTGAATCAAAGAACTATATTTCTCAAAGAACGCTTTGTTAAAACTCTCTCAATGCTTTAGAAAATAACTCAAAAAAAACTAAAGCTCTCAAACTCATAAGATATGCAAACACCCTTGCATCTCTTTATATAACTTTATAATTATCCTAAACTCATTAGGATTAACACAACTCTATTTCCTAATCCTTTAGATAAATTCAAACACAATAGGATTAGGTAGCTTGTACTCTAAGCTATTTCATGCTTATCTCAACAAATGCAATATATAACAAGTTAAGAGAATGTATGTATACCTTGTGGTCATGGTGAGAGTACCAATCGCCGATGAGGAAGGTGAAATCTCCGGCGGGTTCAGGGAAAGGGACGGGGATGCGAGGGCGGCTGAGGACACGGAGGCCACCAAAAGCACCAGCGGCTTTGTGAAAGGCGAGGGAAGGGAAGTAGAAGAAACTACCGATCTGGTCTTTCACTTGGATGACATAAGTATAGTTCTTGCCCGGTGGGATTGGACAAGTAGTCCCATACACTCCATCTTGGTATGAGTTCTTCCTCAGCTGTACACCGTTCCTTCATTTTAAGAATTTTTTTTTTATTTGTTAAATCGTTATATTCTTATTAACGCACGTGAATGAAAACTTGACGTGTACTTCATCATTTTAATATGTAATTCCCTACTGGTCGTCATAACAAGATTTATATATGAACAAACGGCACATGTGCATGCAAATTACCAAGCTTAACTAAAATTATAATGGGCGGAAGTAGATACCAAGACAAGAGAAAGGGCTCGTCGAGATCGTTGTGAACATTGATGATCAGATTGTCATTGGTGACTGAGTAAATCTCCGGTCCAGGAAATTGTCCGTTTATAAGAATTCCCTGTGTAGGCATATTAAACATGCATGATCAAAAGAAGAAGAAGAAGCCACATTGATATTGTGGAAGAAAATCAAGTACCCTTTGAGGAATGCCAAGTGGATAAATGTTGCCGTAAGTGACCCTCCAGTCGAAAAAACGGTAGGGATCTTCAGCCTGAACTAAAGAAACGATGATGGTCATTATTGTCCAAAGGCCGCAGTACTTTAGCCACCACCCCATATATACTCGTCTAGGTAGAGATAAATCTCTGATCAAACTTTGATGATTAGGAGGTGGGATGACAAAATGAAGAGAAAGGTTGAAGATGTGAGTTTTGGAGTTCAATGACTCGGGGAGGTATTTAAAGTCCAACGGGTGGGAGGATGCTTTCCAATTATAAGCTATTTCCGTGTTTTTTTGTTGGTTTGTCAATTGGCAATACAAGGCCCCACCTACTCCTTCTTTCTTCATCAATTAATTTAATTATATACTACTACTATATTGGTTTGAGAGGTGATTATTTAATGAATGAAACCGTCAATGCTTTAAATGTTTGCTGTATATCTATCTTCAAGCTTTGTTTCATCTTCATTGTGCTGTATTTTTAAGCTGCTTCGATTCTTTTTTTTTTACTGACACAAATTTTGCATTTTGTAAATCTATTTATTGTGTAATAAGTTACAGGCGCATGTTCTCCATCCATATGATTGGTATCTAATTTGTAAATATTACATATAACTAAAGTTTTTTTTTCGTTCGATACAAGCAGCTGCTATTCGAGAAATAATGTGCTTAACTAACAAAAGGAATAGTCCACCATGCACATCCCTTTTATATTATTTGAGGAGCACTCTTGTTAAGTAACCTTACCCTCATGTGTGATTAACCAAAATGCCATTACTTAGGTGTCATCACTAGGACTCTTCTCACAACCTTACATTAAAAGCCCTCCCTTGCCTAGATCAATTACATGTAATGTCATTACTCATTATAAATAGGCAAAATTATACTATATGTTTGGTATAGAACCGAAATTATTCTATATGACATCCATTAGCTAAACCTGAAATAACTAATTTATTTGTCTTAACCAAATCCGGAATTTTATGTAGATTCATGTATGGTATAACAACTGTGTTCTAAAATAATCGTTGAGCCATATATTAAGTTTTGAAAACGTATTCATCATGTACATTGAAATAAACAAATTTATGTTATATAATGTAAACTACACTATGTTAAAAACTCGACATTTCAATTTCAATGACCAAAACTTACTCATTCACTAACACAATAAAAAATCCATATGAGGATGACAACTACAAAAAACGTGTAAAATAATATATAACAGTTTGGTAATATCGTGAAAAAATTATTTTGCTAACAATCACTGTTATTAATAATATATAACATTAGCATATACACTAAAGTTACGTGAAAGA
>NC_027754.1:48300899-48303004 GCF_000695525.1 Brassica oleracea var. oleracea
TATGTATTTTATGGGATATGTGACATTCATGTTATGCATGGACAATATAAACTCAATTATATTGTAAAATCAAAACGTTGTATATAAAAAAGTTAAACCTAATCTTGAGTGATTGCAAAATAAAATCAAAAAGGAATGACATAATAAATTTCTTTGAATCCCTTAACTTTTGCAACAAATTTTTTTTATTACGAAATTAACATAAATGGTGATAAACATTAAATTTGGAAATTTATTTAATTATTTCCGGTTAAGTTTGAAGTCAAATATCATTTAATATGGACTTCTTTTAAATATGGAGATTTGTTGATAGGGCCTTTGTCAATTTACAATCTATCGGTTCGAATTTCCCGAGATTTGAGTCACTCGATTCAGCTTCCAATCTTCTTAGGTATTGTGATTGAGTTTAGTTCACAAAATATGGATATCTCAAGTGACTAAGAGTTAACCCAAACCATGTATTTTGACTCATAATGGATATTAAGGTTTAATAATTGGTCTCTTTTACAATTTCGAGTCCTAATCAGTCCACTAAATTATAAAATTCATATTATTTGCTTTTTTAACCCAATATTATTTACTTCAATTTATTTTTATTCTTCTACAATTTTTATGTACTCCAGAACCAATATAATTTTAATAAAATATAACACTATTTTTTTCTGGACAACTAAAATATAACAATATAACTTCGATATTTTAGTCTATTCATTCCGCGCAAGGCGCGGATATCACCTAGTAATAGTAATAAGAAAATAGCAAGAGCTCATGCTAAAACAAGAGATGATTGATGATTGGAGAAAGAGCCAAAATGAAACTGTGAGGTGGGTTAATTGAGCGCGTAAATGTTGATGCTGAGTTGGATTGGCTTGGCGGCGCAGGAAATTTCGGAAGTTAGACTTATAAGATTAGATTGTTTTTTTGTTCATTTAGCGTGTTTAAAACAATTCAATGTCAACATTCGTAAACTGTCCGATGATTGGTGGCCAGCTCATTGTCTCGTGGTTAAGCTGGTTTTGACCTTTACTCTTTATTTTTTTATTGTTGGATTGGTAACTCAGTCAAGTTCGTGTCGTCCCTTTCACTTTCAACAAATTTTTAGTTCATACTTTAGTTTCGTATTCAAGTATACATTTTTTTTTTTTGAACAAGTTCATATAATATACATATATATATTTTTTTTATACATATATATATATAACTTAAACGAAATGAGCTAATAATGATCAGATACCAACTGCATGAACGCGTGAGGGAGTAAACAGAATCCACCAGAAGAAGCTATGGCAGCTGGAAACACAAAAGTCACAGTCTGTCTTCTTCCCCGTGACATTCTGAAAGAGACTACAACCGTCTCTCTCTCCGTGAATGCCTTTATTACTTTTCTCACTTTACATGATCTTAGAAAGGCCTTTATTGGGCCCTTTTTAACCCAGCCTAAACTTATAACTGACCGAATCATCTCGAGAAATTAGTTAAAACCACATGCTTTAATGTTTTTTATTCGGCTTTTTGCGAGATTGACTCAAAACTCAAAGTCAAACCTAAAACTAACTCATGCTTTTCTTGGATTTTTCTTTTGTCCTATTTACCCCACAAGTTCATGATATTCACGAAAATGCCATCAATTTTTTTTTTTTTTTTTTTTTTATTTTTTTTCCGAAAATGACATTTTTACTCTCTCACCCTCATCATCTTCAAGTAATTACAAGATTGCCATTATGATCAATACCCCAACCACCATGAACAACCAATTTGAAGCTCTTAATGCACCTAAAATCGATTTACACTCTCTCTTTCTCACTTGTTATGAACTAAAAACAACATCTCTTTCACTTTGCCCCCATATTCATCCAAAAAACTCAAGCTTTTGATTCAAATTTTTTTATGGTTTATAGAGCCATTCAAACATACTATTCTTGGTGGGTTACTTTCGTTTGAGATTGTGGTTGGTTGGAGAAGACTCTGTGTGCAAAGGAAGTCATCTCACTAGTTTAAGGTATGACACTGAAATTTTTTCCAGATCTGTTTGTGTAGAAGACTTACCCGTAAGTAGTCTGGCTGTAGAAGACTTACGGGTAAGTCTTCTGGTCAAACGGATGGCT
>NC_027754.1:48306995-48307435 GCF_000695525.1 Brassica oleracea var. oleracea
TCTTCTACTAAGTCGTCTAATTGGAAGACTTATCAGACGACTTAATTATAAGTTTTCTGCGAAGTCGTCCAGATTGAAGTAAATACCTGACTGAGGATAGCCTCTTTAAACTGTATGTGTCCTTTGCGAACCTTGTAAGCCAGTATCGGGGGAGACGGATTGTCTGGGAGAGGATTACCAAAAGTAGCACCCAATTCCGGAAGAGCTGACGGATTGTCTGGGAGAGGATTACCAAAAGTAGCACCCAATTCCGGAAGAGCTGTGTACACCCAGACCTGGAGAACTTGCGCAAACCCATTAATAGTGTAACAACCCGAAATATCTCTGCCCTTCACAGAGTCCATCAGCACCTTAAACGCGACTCTCCCCCATGGATAATTCTCAAACCGTTCTAGCTCCATCACTAGCCTTGCCAGACTAACCCGTGTAGGGGTTGAATA
>NC_027754.1:48308370-48327815 GCF_000695525.1 Brassica oleracea var. oleracea
ATCCGGTTAGGTTTAAAAGTACATTGTAAAATTAAAGGTTTGGTCCGGTTGGACGACTTACTAGTAAGTCGTTTGTTGAATACTGTACATCAGACGACTTACTAGTAAGTCGTCCCAGACCCTAAATTTAACCCCTAAACTAAATTGACTAAATTAACTAACTAACCACGTTATAAACCCGTAGTTATACTTAAATAGTGTTTACTATACACATAAATAAACACACTTAGGTAAATTTTAAAGTTTTCAAAAAAACATTTATGCATTCCAAAATCTAACCCTAAGAACACATACAATACTACAACATATGTTGGCAAAACCTAAACCAAAGAATATCATGACTCACTACTTTCACTCATCTATGTTGAAAACAATTAACTTTTGTTATATCTTAATTTATATCTCTTAAAACATATGTTAATTACATGATTTCAATTTTTCGCTTATCAAAATATTTTTTACAAAAATTTTAAATTATTTCTAAGTAAAACTAGTTCAGATAAGTAGTCTGGACGACTTTCTGGTATGTCGTCTGGAAAATCGTCTGGACGACTTCCTGGAAAGTCGTCTGGACGACTTACTGGAAAGTCGTCTGGGCAGACGATTTACGGGGGTTAGAAACGTAAAAAAAATTCGGTTTTTTTGTTTGTTCACAAGGGGTTGGTTGTAATTTCAATAGCCTTTTAGGTTACTTTTGCATTTGTTTCAAGTTTGGGTTAACCTTTGTGTTTGAATTCAAGTTGTGAGTCATATTTGGCAATTTTCCCTTTTTTATTTACGCTAATTTATTATGATATTATAATTATACATAGACGATACAACAACCGATAATACTACCTGACTTAATGTTTATATTGATAATTATAATTGATTTCATATTAAAACCATTATGCATTTTTCTTAAACCTTTTAGTTTTGAGAATATTAGCCTGGAGACACATGAGGAGGTGGAGAATACAAAAAGATGAAGAATCATTTACCGAAAGTAAAAACACTCTAACTAAGTTTCCTTTTTCTTCTCATCATCGTCTTCGTGCTTAGTATGACTAGTAAGCTTCTTTTTAATCTTCTCTATACAGACTATACTCCCTTTCTCCTTCCCATCCTCATGTTCAGGCTGCTTGGCTTGGTCTTGACCTTTAGCTGCAGGAAGCTTCTCCTTGATCTTCTCCATAATGCCCTTCTTCTCCTCTGTTTCACACTGATCTACATCATCTTCCTTGTTGTGACAACACACCTTCTCCTTCTCCTTCTTCTTTTTCTTCTCCTTCACTTCCCCATTTTCACCGGATTCTTCATCACTTGTTGACTGCATAATGGATACATAAAATATAATTAACATCATCAAACAACAAGTGTTACATTAAAATTTATCATAGAGTTTCCAAGGTACAAATGTGTCTATAAGTTTACGTACAGAGCTGTGAATTCTTTCAGCGAGAGAAGGCTTCTCCTCTCCCTTGTTTTCCTTGGTCACATCGGAGGAAGATACATCTCCCGGTTTCTTCTTGAGAAATTCAAATATTCCACACCCTTTAGAAGCTGCAGAATCGGCTTCCTGCTGCTCACTAGCACGAGAATAATCCGCCATCTATTAATCACTACTCTGTTTGAATACTTAGCTTAGCAAGTTGATAAGTTACACATAGCCATGCAACAGTATTTATAGTAGCTCGACCTCATCAGTTCGTCCACTACTCCCTCTGCTATTTTATATGTTTATTTATAATTACAAGAGAATTAATACTAGTAATTAGAACTAGGTTCACGTTAAACATAGTACATTCTGAATACTCTGCGTTGCGCCGATCAATGGATGGACGGTGTGGGCGATCCACGGTATTCAATAAGAAGAGCAAAAAAGTAGTACATACAATGTTTAAATAATCTGTTGAGAAGTCACAACTGATTTTGAATGCTAATTGGAGTGGGCCGAACAAGACGATGGGCTTATATAGAAACAACGAGCATAAAAAGACTATTCTGATAATGCTCACCTGACTGGACTCCTTTACACTACTAAGCTTAGAAAACCCAGCTAGTTGATAGAGAATCTAGACAAATCTTAATCTTATATGCTGTGTATAACACCGACAATGAACACATAGAAGAAATGTGTTACAAAAAAAAAAAAAAAACACATAGAAGAAGATAGAGAGGGTAGAGTGTGAAGATATCTTCACATGTCGTAATCAATGCTGTTGCTGTGACAGACTTGTTATCACATGGATGTTTATCGATTACCAATCAATTGAATATCAAAGGTTTCGTGTTTTTTTTATCAACATTTTTTTTGGTTAAAATATTAAAATAAAATTAATCGAGTGTAAATGAGTGGCGTTCCGAGAACTTATAAAGGAAACACGAGAACAGCATTAGAGATTAGTAATAATACTAATGCTCTTACGTGTTCTAGACTTCTTAATTTGCTAGTAGAACAGCAGTAGAGACTTCTTATTTTTGTGGTTTAATAGATATAAATATAATAATATAGTATGCATAATCATATTGATTTATAAATAAAATGTGTATTTATAAAATAGATTAAGTTAAGATTTTATAAATTACAATTATTAAAAATGAATAAAGATATATATAAACATAAAGTATGTTATACATTATATTGTTCACAATAAATTATACATAAGATGGTATTATATTAAGATTTTATTTGTTGTACATTATATTGTTCACTATAAATTATACATAAGATGTATTTTTTGTTATATTTCCTTTCCTTCCTAAACTGATTTTCTTTATTATATAATCAAAATGCATCCTTAGCTATTAAATATGTTTTGTTTGTTGGTTCACGTTAAAAAAACCCACAAACAATGAATACATATATAGTATTCAAAAAATTGCTAAGCAATAACCAGTTGTTTCGTATAAAACCAGTATATTAATTATATAGACTTTTTGAAACTTAAACAAAGTCTAGGTGTTAATGAATAATCTGTTTATTTTAAATACCTTATATTTATATTACTTACTTTTAAAATGTATGTGTAATTTTAAATTACTTTGATGATATAAAAATAAGATATATTAAAATCTCAAACAAATTTGTGAATTTGCAATAGAAAAATATACATTTGTTTATCTATAAATTGAATGATGAAAGATAATATAATTAAATTAGTCATAATTTTTTATTATGTTACTTAATTTATTTAGTTGAGACCAATGTAGATATATTCAAATCAACTTAGACTAGTTTAAATAGATTTAGAGTTAGATAAATAGAAAATAGTTTCAGTGATAATCGATTTAGCAATTAGGTGATGCTTTGACCAAATTTTAAAATATTAGATGAATGTTAGTGCGCCAAAGGTAATCAACTACACAAGTTTATAAGTATATGTGTATAGGTTATGATATGAAACAAATTATGTATATACTAGTATGTTTTCCCGTGCTTAGGTAATCTTTCATTGTTTTTAATAAAATTGAAAATGTTATTTTTCATCTTCGTAAATAACAAAAACTTTTCTTTTAGTTCAACTTAAAAGTGTTGTGACGCAAAAAAATATTTATTTTACATAAATTGAAATTTGAACAATTATAAGAAAATATTTGATGATAACATGACATATTAGTATATTTATTAATGATGTATAGTAAAAGAAACATTGCATAATTTAGATATTATACTTGTTTGATCAAAATTTGAGATAGTATAATAAATTTTATGTGCAAAGATATTCAGTTGTCGACAAAAAAAAATGTAAACATATTTACTTTGTTTTAGTCGAGCAGTTTTGGTTGGAAGAAGAAAGTCATCGTTGCGTGAAGATGGTAACATTGGTTTTTCTGCAAAACTAAACTAACATAAATTCAAAAATGCACATAATAAAATAATTAAATGCTGAGACATAAAGCTAACTCATTTGCTAATAACAATAATGTGAACTTGTTTTTTCAAAAAATAATATGAACTTGTCTCGAATACGCCACTTACCAATGTATACCGGCAAATTTATGTAGATCAACTGTAAGGTTCGCTTCATCTTTTGCAAAATCATTTTGTACAAATTGTTTTCCTAACTTCAAAAACTTTATAGCTAGCAACTATTAGATTGAAGGATAGTTTTTATTAAGAAAAGAAAAGAGAAGAGAAGAGAATAGGAGGACGAAAACATCTTTGTTATTTTGTGGAAGAAGTAAACAGCTTGAAGTTTTTGTTTTGCAGAACTTATTCATTTAAAGTTGATGTAACGGAGGAGATGGTGGAGATCATGGATGTACGTTGAGACTGATACAAATAAATTTGCTTCTTCATATTTTAAAGTGGGGAAGAAATAAACTGTTTTTGTTTTTCAACGAAAACTGTTTTGTTTTGATTGTTATTTTTTCAGTAACCGTTTTTGTTTTGAAATGTTTTTAATCAGGTGGCGAAACAGGATTGGTCGGGCGACTTGCGCTTTAGTATATAAGGGATTTGGTTAGATGCTGATTAAGCGGAAGATAATAAATGCTGACTAAAGAGAGATCATCAATTATTCAAATCTAACCAATAGTTAATCGAAAAGGGCGAATCTGAGGAGTTTACCGAATGGTATATTTTGTAAGAAATTTGAATTGTTGTTTATACTACCATTAAAGAAGTGAATAAAATAGAGTGACTTGCTTGGTGTTTGACAAAAGAAAAAGAACAGGAAGCCGACATGTACGAGGCCCGAGGAAGAGAAGAGACACAGCTGTGGTGCAAAGAGTCGGTGCAGTACCACGTCATCTACCCATATTCACACTGGGAATAGTTCTTTTATTCTTTTTATACGGAAAACAAAACAAAATTAACTCTGAACTCTTTGGAGATGAAAGATGTCGATGTCGATGTCGATGTCGATGGAATCAGAATTAAATTCCACAAACCGCGTACCTTTTTCTCGAGTTGTGGAGTGGAGGATTGTAGTGCGTAGACCAGCCAGCCAGCTGCCTCCATCTAATCTAGTGGACCTAGCTATATGTATGGAACCATGACGTGTATAGAGATGCTGAGCTGGCACACACTCCTTTCTTCACTATTTATTCACAAACTCCTTCTTCTGTCTATCTATCACTCACATTCGTATTAGGTTTTGTTGCCTTTTTCTCTCTTCGTAAGCAAACTACAAAAATAAAATAAAAATGGGAAGCTGCTTTCTCGTCGTCTTCGTCGTTTTACTCTTCTCCTCCTCCGTTAACGCCTGCGACCGATGCCTTCACCGTTCTAAGGCTGCTTATTTCTCCTCTGCCTCTGTTCTCTCCTGTATTCATTCATCTCTCTCTCTTTCTCTCCACTTATTTTTGATATTATTTTCTCTCATATCTGTCTTTCTTCTACGTACTGCTTTTCAGCCGGAGCTTGCTCCTACGGTTCAATGGCTACGGGTTTCTTTGCCGGTCACATAGCCGCTGCCGTGCCTTCCATCTACAAAGACGGCGCCGGCTGCGGAGCTTGCTTCCAGGTCAGATGCACCAACCCTTCTCTTTGCAGCACCAAAGGAACCGCGGTGATGGTCACCGACCTGAACATGAGCAACCAAACCGATCTCCTCCTAAGCAGCAGAGCCTTCAGGGCTATGGCTAAGCCGGTTCTTGGCGCCGACAGAGATCTTCTTAGACAAGGCATTGTGGACGTTCAATACCAGAGGTTCCAAACAAACCATCCTTTTTTTTCAATATATGTTTTGCTATAATAATAACAAAGATTGAAAACAGAGTCCCTTGCGATTACGGAAACAAGAAGATGATGAATGTGAGAGTTGAAGAAGCAAGCAAGAAGCCAAACTACTTGGCAATAAAGCTCTTGTACCAAGGAGGCCAAACCGAAGTCGTAGCCATCGACATTGCTCAGGTTGGTTCCTCCCACTGGAGTTACATGACCAGAAGCCGCGGAGCCGTCTGGGTCACGGACAAAGTACCAACCGGACCTCTTCAGTTCAGGTTCGTGGTGACTGCTGGCTTCGACGGCAAAATGCTCTGGTCTCCGAGAGTTCTTCCGGCCAACTGGGAAGCCGGCAAGATCTACGACGCCGGCGTTCAGATCACCGACATTGCTCAGGAAGGTTGTGATCCATGCGACGATCACATCTGGAACTGATTTACTACTTACTTCCTTAGAGCCCTCCTCATGTGTAATCTCAGTCATTCACTATTATTTCATTAACTGCAATTAATGTTATTTTCTTCTTTTCTGAAATAACAAGAGAACTAAGAAAGATTAAAAGATGGATTATACATATATATATGTACAAAAGAGGTCTATATATGTACACAGGACCACCTTTCTTTCTACTCGTAACCCTTCAAATGACATTACATTTTTGTGTTTTGGAAAAGAATGCTGATTCTTGCAAATAAAGAGCACAAAAAAAAAAAAAAAAAAAAGAGAAGAACGATTAGTTCTCATGGTCAACTTCTGATTGATGATCCAAACCGCTTCTAGTGGCCATGGGGACATTGCCAATGTCCGAGTACTCCCATGGCCATGAGTCATGCTCGTCCTCTTTTAGTTGTTCATTGGCCTTCTTCTTTCGACAAATGCAGGAGGTCGGGTTCTCATGGAACTCTCCCTCTCCTGCTTTCATTTCATCTGGCTCCCCCATGAACCCGGTTTGGTATTTCCGGACCTTGGTAGAGAACTCATCCCATGTCATGTTGTGTCTGTTTGCGAAGATTTTGTGGAGTTTCTTGGCGTTTGGACGGATGGTCACTTTGTGTCCCATGTATCTCCTGCTCATTATTACTATTTTATTTTTTTTGAAAATTTATTAGACAAGAGAGTGTGAAAAGAGTGATGTCAAGTATGCATACCTTCTTCCAGCTAAGATTCTAGCCATGTTGCCGTTGTTGTTGGTGACAAATGCGTCGCTCTCATCACAGACGATGAAGTCAAGAGCTGCCATGCGTGATGAGAAGCGCGCAAAAGGAGCTAGCTCTTTCTTGGAGGTCAATGTCTCCTTTGTATGGAGATTTGGAAACAGAGCTCTCAATGGTGCTAGTGTAGCATCCCCTCCGTATACCTCGCCTGATGCAACGTACAAGTGAACTTCTCTTCCAAAACCTAAGCCCCTGAGCATCAGACCGATCTCCTCTGGAGTCAGGGGACATCTCCCGTGCTCCCGTACCTTGTCAGGGTTTGCCGCCTACACATTACATTGCAAAAGAATTTAGTGTTTGATGTATGAAAGAGTTGTTGTTATCCATATGGAAATCAAAGTAAGCAATTCTTTCTCACGTGTAAAGTTTTCCACCTTCTTCTCATAGCTCCCAGTTCAAGTCTCTCTTTCTGACCTCCCCCGTAATAGCATCCGGAGAAGGCCAGCATATCAGGTTCAAACCTAGAACCAACATCTGATTAGCCATATTCTTTTTTTTTTTTTTTTTTCAAAAAAAAAAGAGTTCCTTATTTGTGGTACCTGAGATGAAGGGCAACAAAGTGTTTGGCTTTGGTTCTCATCCGGTCAACCAGAATTTGGCCCATCTTGTTGATAGTCTGCGTATATCTAACCGCATGGTAGTTCACTCTACACCTCAGCTTCTGTAGCTCTGTATCCAGCTGGTTAGCCAGCCTGTAATCGAATTTAGAGAGTTGTACAACCTGCAATATCAGAGAGTTGATCATGAGCATACTCAAAGAGGCAGACTTGGTAAATTTTGGAGTAGAAAACTGACATGCTTCTTCTTAAGAAGGGGCAAAACACGCTGCAGGTAGCAAGAGGGTGTGCACTTCCTGGGAACACGAATGGACTGTAGGCCAATGAGTCTTGACTCTTCTCCTTTAGGAAGCTCCTTGATGATCTTGACATCTTTGGAGAGATGCGAAATGAACCAATCAGCGTCAAATATTTCTTCGAAGTTGCTGCACCAAAAGAAGTTATGTGTGTGGTGTTAGAAAGAAGCAAGAAAACAATGTTCAATCTCCTTCAAATAGAGAGGGGCAGAAGAGGACCTGATGTCCTTCCAGTATGAGTTTTGGTCCAGTTTAGGGATCACAAGAGTGGCATTTAGGATGTAAGCCGCAACCACAGCGTCTATTATCTGCATTCAAAAAAGAAGGTCAGAGAAAGAAACCACCTCTCCCAGCAGGTTAATAATAATATGAGTTCACAAGAAGAAACTCACTCACCCCTGTTCGTTGTTGGTTTAACCCTCCGCTTGTAGCGATCAGTAAATATCGACCTGTCTGGCTCGTCTTATCCAAAACTGCAGCCACCCATTGCAATAATCATCAGCTGATTCAAACAGTGGAAAAGTGTTTTTAAGGGTACGCCGCGTTACGTACCTTGAAAGGTGCCACTGGCATTGCTGCAGCCATAGTAGGAGTTGGACAATTTCGAGCTCCATAAGTGGCGATCCGATCTTCCGCCATTTTCCTGACATTACCAAAATAATGATCATCATCATGTCTTTATTAAAAAAAAGTTTTCGGTAATGTATCAATGCTAAGGGCTATACGTACGGGTACAAGAAGCTTGGATTCCACGGCAACTTGATTCTTCCTCTGAAAACAAAACAGAGAATTGAAATTACTGAAGAAGGATATATTAAGTTGTTGAAATGAAGGTAAACGTACGCCTAGTGGTGAGCGATGGATCACAGGAGGGAAGGAAAGTGAGAAGAGGAGGAGGAGGAGGAGACAGCCGGAGAAGGCAGATACCAGAGGAAATAGACGGTGACGGCGGCGAAGGAGTAGCAGCAACTGATGTCGGATTCCGGCCATGGCCAGCTTTTTCTTGTCAGGTTCTGCGCCATAATTATCCCTTTTCTTCATCTTCATATTTAAAGACGCCATTAATTGTGTAACATACACAATTACACAGGAGAGAGAGAGAGAGAGAGGGAGGGAGGCTACAAAGAATAAGAAGAAAACAAGAGAAATGGAAAGGAGAGTGTGCAAAACGAGGAGGCTGAGGAGGAAGAAGACGTCATTTTTTTTACAGAATTGGCGTTGTTAAGGCAGAGCAAAAGTTGGTTGCCGAGACGAACTCCAAACTAATCTCCAACAAATAAACACTCAAACTTTTTAATTTTTTTTCAAAACTCTTTATTCGTATGTGTCTTTAGCAACTTACCGAATCTCCCGCTTTGTTATGTCTGTAACTTATATCGTTATTTTTTTTAATTGGTTAGCTGTTTGATGATTCATTACATTCTTATCTCCCAATCTATTCAGTTGAAATTGTCGTACCTTTTTTCTATTCCAAAATTAGACTTATCTTGTGAATTTTTCTTTTATTTTTAAAATCCAACTAGTTCAAAATTTATAAATTAAATAAACAAAATCTAATATCAGAAAGTTGTCTTTTGAGTATATATCTCAAATACATGAAGGCATGTAATGATTAAAGAAAACAGAAAAGAAGAATTCTTTGTGGATGGAGTATAATACTATTTGAAAAAAATCAACTTGCTATCTATATTAACAATAATAAACTGAATTGAAGCATGATTACATGAAGAGAGAATCACCAGATGGAAAGTCTACGAAGTAAAGTTTGAAGAAGGAGAAGGAGAAGCAGTCCTCGACCCGGAACAGATAGAAAATGATTTATTATGCTGAAGTAGAAAACGTTCCAGTTGTTCTTTAATTGTCATATGTCTAGTTAAAAATGAGAAGTTTGATCAGATGCTAAATTTTGGCAAAACATAAACTATCAGAAAATGATTTGCAGTGTGTTTGATGAATAGATAGTTTATTCTATCAAAATAGATTGATTAAAAAAAATTACTGTATAAAAATCTATTGTTAGATTAATTCATTAATAATTTTTATCTTATTAAAACATGAAAATTATTTAAAAATAATTTTATCTTTCAATGGTATGTACAAAAAATGTCACTCATTATTTAATAATAATAATTATATCTAGAACTCTTAAAAGAATATGTCATTCAGATTTTGAGACCAATTAAATTAATGTTAATACACCTTTTCTTAATGAACTATGACTTAGCCAAATCCATACATGATTTTTCAATTTAGTCTAATCATAATTATCATATTTTCTGGTTTAGATGATTTTGACACCTTACCATCAGTTCAATCTTTCATGGTCCATACCAAATGCAACCATATTAGAACTATGAGACATTTTATAAAATATTCAGTCTGTCTATAACTTACCCATAACCATAAGCAACCGGTTTTAGTTTTCGAAACCATTTTATTTCCGATTTACTTTATCATATATGAATATATATATATATAGAATGTAACATGTTTATAAGTACTGAAATCATTATACATCAATTCAATCGTGGATAATATAAACAATATTATTATATATATCGCATATTATAAATTTACTGTCATGACTTGAGTTATAATTGTTGTTAGAATGGAACTTTTTTCTTTTTTTTATTCAGAAAAAGTTTTCTAGTGGAAATTTAAGTATGGATTTCAAAATAGATTAACTGCAATTCATGAAAGAAGTTCTCTAAAGGGGAACAATGGATAAAAAACATTATTCTGATTGTTAAAACATAGTTAACAGATAGTAAAGATAAGGTCCAATAACCAATATGATTGAAACGTGAGATCACTAATTCCAAACTGCTCAAATAAATGTTTCTTTCCTTTTGAGTCTTCAAAATATCTTCCCTCAATTATTTTTAAAACTGATTTTGCTAACAAAATGTGACAAAACTGATTATAAAATATACTTATATAATTTAGTTATTTATTTGGATAACTAATCAAAACGACTTACATAAATCAATATTATTTAATTAATAATACGTTTTTGATATATAATGTAGTCTCAAAATTCTTGGAATCTATATTTCTAAAAATGATTTTGATAACAGGCCGAAACAAAATTTGTTATAAATATATTTCAAAAACTAATTTATCTCCTATATAACACCAAACCTTAAAAATACATATAAACCTTCACTATAAAAACATAAAAAGATAGATTAGTCAAATATAAATATTAACCACATTATAAAGAACACAGAACTTTAACAAAACAAAAACTAATTATTTCATATGAATTTAAATTTACTAATAAAAACGAAATAGTTACTATTAATGTGGAAGAATTGTCACTGGTGGTTCATGCATACAAGTCGCAAGGCACTTATTAGTCTCCTGTATTCTTGTTTATTTTGCGGCCAAAGCTTTTGTTGTTAACTCTGTTTCTTTGTGATAGCAGGGAAGATGGATTCTATTATGACATCAGTTTGTTAGAAAGACAAAGCGAGCATGAAGGTTTATTCTTCTGTTTGGAATAAGAAATCATGCCTCATGTTATGTATCTTCAACTCTGTACATAAAATATATTCAATATGTAACGGCTTCTTGGTGATCTGCAAAACACCTGGGCGTTAAGGAAAAAAATGTAGAATGGTCTCTCTCCTTGAATGTTTAGTTAATCCTTTGTGATCCATCTACGGCCCCTTACTTCAAATCCACTATAAGCTTGATCACTACTGCTCTCTCCCCCGCTTTCCGCGCTTGTGTACCCTGATTTGCGTCGGTGCTTTTTGGTCCTTGTAACTCCGCTATCACTAAAACTCCCATTTAAAAGCGGATCATCGATCCCGCGAATCACTCGCCGACTAGATGATGATGACATGCAACTGTCATCCTTAACTCTTCTCTTGTCCTTGTCGTGTTTCTTGATGTTCTGGGAGATCTTGTGCAGTTTCTCATTAAACTTTGTGATACTCTTCTCCATAGGCTCGACTGCTTGAGTCACTGTGAACCTGACGTCTTTCACAATCTACAAACATATATATATATATATATATCTTTGTGATCAGAAGGTCGATAAATCATTTTATATTTTGGATGTAAAAGAATAACAAAGGAAGACTCACGTATTCACCACCACCAACGAAAACATCTCTCATGCTTTCTTTGATGGTCATACCACTTCTGATATCAACGTTAGGATGTGGAAGGCGGACCTTCGTTGGTCTCTCACTGTCCCTAATCTCATCGGGATCAATAGGACAGTCCACGGATGCATAGTCCCCGAGAACTGATACAGATCCAGTAAAGCGATCTCCCATTAGACCGTAAGGTTTTGCTGGGAATACATACAGGTGAACAACCGAAGCAATACCCATCTGCGTTGGACCAACACAAACTTTGATTCATGTCAAGATAGAAAAACAGACAAGACTCCACAAACTGGAATTGTTTTTGAGCACTCGTACATAAATGATGGAAAGAGAAGGACCTCAATGCAAATGATGAAATCTTGAACACTAGTCTTCAACTGCAAGCTCTGTGCAATGGAACTTTTGAACAAACCGAGGGAAGAGAGAAGAGCAATGGCAACACCTTGCCACCAAGTCAAAAACACGATTGACTTGAATGTTAGAAACTTGGCAAGCGGATTTATGTGGGCCAGCTCATCTTTTGTTGCAGCATAGAACTGAACCAGACAGTATAATGCCCATGACTGGCTAAAATTTAGAACAACTGCCAAGTAAGGGTACCTACAATAAAAAAAAAAAAAAACAGGCAAAACAGTAAGATGCCTTCATCAAAGATGAAACATGATTCTTCATTGTTATAGCAATGTGGTTTGTCAAAAAAAAAAAAAAAAAAAAAAGAAAGAAGAAGCCTCAGACGTACCCACAATCCCATTTAAACTCTCCTTCACAGTAGACACCGAAGGCTTCAAGAATGAGGGCAGTGAGGGCAGTGAGAGACTTTATAATCATCTGCCAAAGGAGAGGAATAGTAAAGAAAAGAGATGTAGGAAGGAGGATGGGAAGGTTAGTAGTAGTGGGAAAGTACATACATATTGAACAATACCAAACTTAACAACTTGATAGAACCAGTGACTGAGCCTCCAGGGTTTTAAGAAAAGATTCATAGGGAAAGGATGTTTAATAGTTCCCTTATCATCATTGTGATCTAGTAAGAGGGGAGTCTTAAAGCTCTTGCGGCCTTGTCGCTGCATAAACTCAATGGTCCTATCTTCCCCACCTGGTAAAAAGACAACAAGTTTGGGAATGAAAGAAGAAAGGGAAAAGAAAGGAGGGATAGGGATAGGGGTACCTAAGCAGGCAACAAGGTAGCGACCAAAACAGTACATGGCAAAGGATTCATAGCAGTCACGTAGAATGCCGCAATCAACGCTGATGGATGGGTTGACAAGTGATGCAAACTGTTGAATCCATAGATTAGCTTAGTAGAACAAAAGAAAGGAAATTAAGAATCTAATAATAATAATAAGACAGACATTAATTCACTCACAGACTCAATTGAATAGCAAGGGACCATCAGGATGACTCCGATCAAAAACATTTGCTCCTGAGAGACAGAGAGAGGGTTTAATTAAAACAAATGAAAAATAGAAATAACAAGAAGAATGAAGAAGAGAGAAGAAAAAGTGGGAACCTCAGGGTTCTTGTAAGTAGAAAGGTGATCGAAGACAAGATAGAAGGAAAGGGAGAGGGTGAGAATCAAAAAAGCACCCGCCATAAAGCTTGCCCAAGCCGGAGCCGAGTAAGTTAGGAGGAGGAGATGGTAATACATTGAAATATCCATCAATCACCCTAATTGAGTTCAACTACCACCACCATATGGATATGAGCTACCTCGATGCTAACATCAAGATTAGAATCGAATTGACCTGCTGCTGCTGCTGCTTAATCGATCTCCGCCTGTAATTTTTGATCTGAACAAAAGATGGGAGAAAAGCAGCGAGACTACCTAATGGCGAAACGCAAATCAATCAACAAGGAATTTGATCAGAGCGAAAGACAAAAGGAGGTACCTTTTTCATCTTACGACGAAATGGTCAAAACACGGCACGCATTTCTAGCATTAAAAATACTAAAACGGCACGCATTTCTGATACGACATGATCATCCTAGTTCCTCCCATTCTCATTTTTTTGCCACCCAAATAACTGCTTTTATATTTTGCTTTCTTTTGTTCTACTAAGCTTGTCTTGTGTGCATTTACTTTTTTTTTTTTTGATCAAACCAACTTGTATTAAATTTAGAAGAGTTTACGCTCCATGAAAGGAGAGTACAACAAAGCTACAAAGAGCCCAATGGAATACGAAACAGATAAACCTAAGATAGAATGAAAATACAAATCACAACAAGTAAACATTAGAAATCGCATCACAACGGTTTCATGAGTTTCTTGAACGATTGCATCTCGGGTAACTCTGAGAGTCACAACCACTGCACTAAAGGCAGGGAAGAGCGTTAGCCGGGAGGAGAATCCTTGCAATACCAGCCACACATGTTCATCCAATTCACTCCATACATGAGGAAATATTGGGAAAAGAGACTGCTCCAAACAGGAGCCAAGCGGACAATCAATACCCGCCATAACCATATTCACCAAGCAACAAATCACAATGATTGTCTCTTTCAACTGCCACCAAGAAGAGAAACACACAGACACTGCACCACAAACCAGGTTGAATACAATAATAGGACTGCATACTGCAGTAGAGAGTTGCATCAACGCAACATAAAAACCACTAAGAGGCACAAAGATATAACCAAAGGACACTGAGTCCATCAGTACACTACCAAATAAAGCCAGAAACCACAAATCCAAAGTCACCCACACATCTAGCATTGCATCCTTTCCAAAAGAATAGGAGTAAACAGAGAGTAAGGAGCTAAGGTGGACCTGGACGTCTATAAGCGGATTGATAAAATGAAAGTTGGAATAAGAGCCGGGAGAAGACCCATTCCGAACTGACAAAGATACAACCTGTATACCACAGGAGAAGAACGCCAGTTGACAAAGATGGTGTCACCAGTGAACACAAGAACAACACCATCATCACTGAGCTTACTTGAAACCCTTGAAAAATTAAACATCAGATCTAGGACTTGAGTAGCTTGTGGAGAAGGGCTGGAGGAAGTGAAAAGAACGAGGCTGACGGAGACGTCCGGTGGGTCTGGAGGTTCTGGTGGCTTGACGGGAGGAGTTTCAATCGGAAGATGCTTGTTCCGCGCTGGATTTGCACCATCATGTCCATAGAGAGGAACATGGCTGTTTCAGAGAGAGGAGGAAAGAACGTCGTGGTTGGAGCAAGGAAAATCCATCGAAACGGCGCCTTGGGATGCGGGTTCGAGAGAGTTTCTCTCTAGGGCATCAAATACCGAATGTGTGTGCATTTTCTTAAAAATGGCTAACGTCTTGGTTAGTCTAATTGGTTTGGTTGTCAAATTTTGTAATGACTACATACATGATTGTGATGTTGTTGGGGGATCCGATCCATCACACTCACAAAACTTGTTCAAGTCCACTCCTCGTGCTTTGCTTCGAGATATTTTTGCTAAGGAAGGACGAGCCCCAAATCCATTGCCTTCATTTGCTTGCAATTCAAATGGTATATATATATATATATATATATATATATATATTTTAACTTACTTCCAAATGTACTTGGCTTTGGTTATAATCGGCAATTAATCTTTGCATGGGCTTACCTCTAAAAGTTAACCATGGACGACTAGGGCCAAGACCATATCATCTTTAGCCATTTTTGAGAGTTAGTATCTAATGAGTTCTTGTTGTGGGTTTCAGGTCATGGTTCTGTACTTCATGTTTTTCACAAAATCATAAAATATAGCTCCTTCAAAGAAAGCTAGTATATATATAGAGCAACAGCCACCCAGAAGATTACAAGATGCCAATAACTAATTAATACATTCAGATCAAACAGAAAAAAAAGATTGACAAACCAAGCCAATGTAATTAGATGGAATTGGCCTTAAGACAAAAAATCAAAGCAAGGAAGAGACAGATATTCTGACGGTCTCTTTATAAAGAGAGGACTTGTAGATTTGTATGCACTCCTCAAGATCAGCGTCGCACGTCAACAGAACCCATTCTTCATCATCGTCCATATACTTGAGACTGAAGTTACTTGTCAAAGCATCACCATCCATCCCAAACCCCTTTGCGATCTCTCTTCTAAGGTCTGCGATTCCCCAGTGGTGTTTCAACCTCATTCTCATCTTGGCATCACCAAACATGGCATTCACTTTCATTCCGTCGTCCTTTGCTTTCCTTGCGGATGGCAATGGGGGTAGGGATGACGTGGCACGTACGGGCCTCTGCTCATCCTTCATCAGGCTGCTGCTTAAGGTAAGAAGTACTTGAGATGATGGTTTGTGGAAGCCACCACCTAGTTGTTTCTCTTCGGAGGAGCAACATGTGCTCGAACCTGATGAAGAAGAAGAAGAAGAAGGCGGCGGTGACTTTGCGACACTTTTGGTAGGATCAAGCTGCAAAGGAGACTGGAGTTGAGGGAAGCTTGAGTAGAAGGAGGCAAGATGGTGAGAGCCTTGAACTCCTTCAACAGAGTCCATCACCACCTGCAGTTTCCGAAGAGAGTGCCCCACTTTCTTGATCTTCCTCGATGGCCACCTTGAGATTCCGTGTTGTCTGCAGATCCTCTTCAAGGTCGTCGGACATACTACCAATAATAATAATAAACTATTTTTAATACAATCATAGGTTTCATATATATATATATATATATATAGGAAGGAGGAATTAGGAGCATATATATATATATATATATATATACCACCAATGTTTTTAGCGGCGTCCTTGAGGCTGCCAGCAAAGTGTTGTCTGAGAATATCTAAAGTGATATCCTTTTCATCCCTTCTTTTCCGCTTTCTGCTTTCCAAATAAGAAGAAGAAGAAGAAGAGAAAGAAGGTTCTCTCATCTCCCAAGAGACAGACACATCTTTTCCCTTACCCTTGCGTGACATGCACTCTGCTACAAGCTGTTCGCTAGCCGTGACTTCTTCTGCGAGCTGGTCGTCGTCTACCATCAGATGAGGTGAGCTCTGGAAGCGTAGGCTGAGTTGGGTGGCGATCCTCGGCCTCTGATTAATAAGACAGTAGTCTCTGGGGAAGAAGAACTCAATAACAAATTGGACGTTGCGGCTGCATCTGGTCAGGAGAGGGATGGCAAGAGCAGCGTGGAGGTCGAACATCTTAGCGTAGTGGGAGAGGATTGCCACATCTTTTGCGAAATACTGTTTCTTGGTGGCAAAGGCTCTTCCAGCGATTCCTTCCTTGGCAAGAAGATGGTGCTCCGAGCAGGCGTCCAGGAAGCTGTGACTGTTCTGGTCAGAGGGGTAACAGGCAGAGACTATCGCAGAAAGGCACGAGTCTTGTTGGTGTCCCCACGTAATAGCTAGCGGGAGTCCGTATGAGATGCAGATGCCTTTGAGAATCGAGGCCACCTCTCGGTGAAGGTCGTCGGTGTGGGGCTGTGGAGGAAGTGGAAAGGGCACCATATATATATAATTAAAGAGAGTGCAAAAAGAAAGAAACGTAAACTTAATAAGAGACAGACCTTGAGAGAGGTTGGGACGATGGAGGTTTCTGAACTCCGGAGATCAAAGGCCTGCCAAGAAATTAATTATGATTGTGAGTAAATTAGAAGAGTGTTTATATATATATATATATATAAAAGCAAACGAATGTTGTAACCATTGAAGCTCTTCAAAGGTTGCTTACGTCAACAAAACAAATCATATTAATGCATTAAGACATTGGGAGCGAGTCAATGCTGAGCAGTGTTCCAACAGTGCAGTGACAAGAATATTGCCAAGTAACTATATGTATGTATATCTTTTTGATGTATATATATATATATATATATATGTCTCAATCAGACTAACTTGTTTTCTTGAGTTTATTATTTAACCCCCACTAATTAATATTCCATCAATCATCATCAATTTATGTTCCAATCTTTACAAGCATCAAAATTTGGTATTTAAAGTCTTCCAGTGATCCATCCTATACCTGAAGGGCATGGCGGATGGTTTGAAGTTGGGAGCCATACTCCAAGCTGGGGTGAGTGGTGATCATCTCCAACACCCCCATGCAGGTTCCAGAAGGCCCTTGGAAGAGTGGAAGAGCGAGGGAAGCTCGAACCTGGTACCTGTGGGCGTATCCGATGCGAAGGTACTCCTCACTCCTGAAGAAGCGAACATCTGGAGTCCACTCAGGCATCCTATTCAGGAACACACCCCCAGGGAGTCCCACCAGCTGGTCAGACCCAACCTCTGCTGCAAAGCTGTAGCCTGCTGAGATGTCTCCGTAGAGGGCCAAGCTCTGGCTCTGGCTCTGGCTCTGGGAGAAGAGGTTGAGCGAGTAAGGCTGCTCTTCCGTGCTTAGCACTCTTCTCCTCCCTCTCTCCACAGGAACCCACAGCTGAATCAGCAACTCCTTCTCTCCTCCCATCACCTCTTGCAGGTGCCCCATGGCGCAAGTAACTCTCTCCTTCAACCCTAATGATGACCATAACGATACCTTCTCCTCTTCTCACCTGCACTCCTCCCACAAGAGTTGGTCCATAAAGTTGTCAGGGAAATCCACCACGCCTGAGTTGTTGCTTTCTTCCATTTGCATGAGCATATATGCCCCGATATTTACAGACAAAAGATAAATAACTAAGATATGATGAACCAAACTGCGACAAATAAAGTTAGTTAACCAGGATTGGGTATAAGAGGGATGATATTGATGCAAGCATGCGGTGTTTGATAGGCTCTTTTGTTGTTGTTCAATATCAGACGCCAATAGCTCCCCCCCCTTTTATTGATTAAAAATTACTAAAAGGAAGAAATTAATTTTATAAGAGAGCTGCCAAAATGAGATAAGTCAGCAGCTAAATAAAAACCCAATTTGCTCACAAGGTCAAACCCCTTCTTAATTATAATTATGTGAGCCGACCTCATCACATGTATCATTTGAATCTTTACTAATCCATATCCCAAGTATATTATCAAAAATAGATAGACATAGAGAAAGATAATCTTTGTTTGCTTGAAAGAATCAAACACAGCTGCCAGAGTAGAAGATGGATGTTAGGAATCTCTTGGTTGTGACCGTGTAGAATCTCTTCCATATTTTATCACATTTCTTCTTTTACTATTCAAATGACCAACCCGAGTCTCCTGAATCTCTGACGGTTGGGTTTTCCAATGCAGTAGTCAAGACTTCCTTCCAAGTGTATCTTATCAATCAACGCACTCGATCGACTCCAATATGTACTTTCCTACACCTTTATCAATTGTTTCCGGATTAAAGCAACAAAAGATATATGACTTAGATAAATAAATATATACCTGAAAGATTCTAAAAGGGGTGTCATGTCATAATTGAATATATTTTATTTTGAAAATTATTGATCCAGGTGAGCATATATCATCAAGAGTCCAAAAGCTTTTGCTTGAAATTTATTTTCGGTCTAAAGTTTGGTTGAAATTTTATTGGCTTCTTGTGTGTTTTAAATTAATCCGTCGTCTCTCGCTACTTTAGTTACATCATAAGTAGTAAACATTTGTACCGAGAAACACAGTTGAATATATTTCAAGAAACGATCGTCTTAACATGATCGTTCAAATGTGCTGGTTTCTGGTTTTATCTTGTTGGGAAAAGTTGGATTCTTTGCTAGGTGAATAGCACTTTGGTTGTCACATAGCAT
>NC_027754.1:48327915-48334539 GCF_000695525.1 Brassica oleracea var. oleracea
GCCACCGTTTAGGTTCACAAATTATTTTAAAACAATGCACACTTCCGCAATTTCGTCTCCAAATTTGTATATTCACCTAAATAGCCCTATTTTATATATACTAAAGTTTAGTTTTTTAGCATTGTTTAAAAATATTTAACCACGTTCCCATAAACTTATTTTCATGATACACACACATTATTTATACTTATCAAACAAATAATTTATTTACATTTTATATACTACATAATATAAAATCCACTTCTATAAAAATTTAAATTTTTGGAGAAACATAAACACCTAAAGTCTAAACAAAATTTAATCTTTATAATATGGATCCGATTGAGGTTAGTATTTTTATTTTATATTAATTTTATTATAATTTTTTGATAAATTAATCATTGTTATTTTTTCCTTGTTATTTTGAGATCCATATTGTATATCTTTTGAGTTCTCAATCATCTTTAATCTTCATTTTAGGAGAGTCCACGCATTAAAACAAAAATACCATATTTTCTAATCTTAAAATATATGAGTTACTCTCAACAAAAAATAGAGTTTTCCAATACGGACTATATACTGGCGCTTAGGTTATTTATTATTGATTAAAAAAATACATAACCACGTTCTAAATATATATTAATGTATGTTAAAATTATATATTATGTATGTGCATGATGAAGCTATGCATTAAAACAAAAATATAGTATTTTCTAATTTATCTTGAAATATGTAGATTAACCCATATGAAAATATCAAATTTTACGATAAATGCTATATACTGAAATTTAGATTCTTTATTGTTGATTAAAAATACCTAATCACATTCTAAATTTATATTAATGTTGGTTAAAATTATTACTATAATACATGACATTATTTCTAATAATTTAATGAGTAATTTAATAAAACTTTATATTCTACCTAATTCAGTAGACTAACATTCGTAACATCTGTATTTTTGGAGAAACGGCGGCAATAAAAGTTCTATACTTCTTTAATGTTCATCGTATGTTATTTCATAATGAATTTATGCATTATAACAAAAATACCAGTTGGGCCTTAGTTAAATGATGGTATGGATCCCTCGAAAGGAAAAGAAAAAAAAAAGAGGAAAAAATATGATGCACATTGTTTATGTCTTCTCCGTGACCAGCGACTCTTCCTCTTCGCCGTTTTAGTCGTGTGTGTGATTCGTGTGGGCTTTAGTTATATTTGGGCTTTCGATTAATTTCTGAGAATAACAGCTCGCTTATCATCTCCGCCTAGATGAAACGACGTGTTTTCGTTTAGGGTTAAACCTGTGTTCTTCTTCGCCTCTCCAGAGCTCAAACGACAATGGTGATTCTGAAAGTCCGAAGAGACGAATCGTCGTCCAGAGACTCCGAATTACGCTTCGTTACAGTCGTTTCGAGTTCATTCCTATCCTTCCAGACGTTTTGACGCCACATTCATCGCCTTTAAGATACATCTTAACTCCATCGAGGCTCATCAAGGACGATGCCACATTCAATGTTACTTTTATCTGTTCAAGGAGGTGATTTCAGACCTATAAATAAGTAGTCCTTTATCTCTAGAATATCATATCACAGTTTCTGATACTTCAAAAAAACTCAATCCCAGTAGAATGGAAATTCATATGTTATTCTCCATGATCTTAAGGCTGGCCAGTGTTCTTCCATGGTGGAGTCTGATTGCTGAGATTCGGGGAGGGTGGGTCGAAATGTCAAGCGTGGTGGGGAGTTGATGGGGTTGACATGCTCCTCCTTGATGCTGAGGTTACTTTTATCTAAAATCTTAAAAGATAGTGTTTTAACAATTCCGGTGACAAATCTATACCTTTTTATTCATCGTACAATCAAACTTTTTATCCCACTCTTTGTTTAATATCTTTGATTTTTTTTCCAATGTATGTGGTTGCTCAGATCTTAAATCTCTTAATCATAGTATTTTGGTATCATATTTTTCCTCTTTGCAATATGATTTAAATCTGTTGTTTATTATTATTTTTTTGTTGGTAATCGTTTTCAGGCAACACTTATTCAAGTGTTCATTGTCTTCCCACTAGCAAGCGACTGGGTTCTATGTTTTACTTTGATTTCACTTGGTGTTATCAGAACTATAGGCTCTCCGAGTAAGTGATTTTTAAGTTATTACAACCACATTCAGTTTCTCATGTTCTTTATCCATAACACCCTCATTCAACTTTCCATCACTTAAGGCTGGTCTCGAGAAACACTGGGAACAACCCAGATCCTTCATTGCTGGAGGATATGCCAAGGTTGAACCACTGAGCATATCTGAGCTGAATGAGTTCGTCATCACAGCCGAGCCTTAGGTTGTACATAATTTTTTTTTTGTTCTACATTTTCGTTGTCTAGATCATGAATGTGATTCTAACAATATTGCAATGTAGGAGATTGAATTTGTCTGCACTGGAATGGTGAGTGAAATCAAGATGGACAAAGGCTGGTGTTACGTTTCCTGCTCCAGGTGCACAAGAATCTCCAAAGAACTGTCTCATTTTTGACTTGCGTGTCCTGCAACAACACATGCGTTTTTGGAGTGCTCTGGTATATTGGATCATTTGTTTTTCCCCGTTTTGAAAATTCTCACATACAGTCAAAATGGTTTTCATACAATTTATTACAAGGTACCGGGTGGAGATGAGCATTGCTGACGACACAGATGAGGGTCTATTTGTGGCTTTCGATGGAGTACGTAGCATTATCTAACGCTGGCATTGAAGGTTACAAATGTGTGGAAACCTCATCTGCATGAACATCCTCCATTGGTCCTGCCACCAAGAAGCCTCGCCTTTCAACAATTTTGAATGTGGTCAAGAAGGTATGAAAGGCTTAAGGGAACATGACGGAGTTTCTAGAGTCAGTTTTCTTCTTTCAATAATGCTTAGCCATCAATGTTATTTTTTTAACTTTGAATTCTCGAGTCATATTTCCTCTTTGAATAGTGCTTAGGCATCAATGTTTTTCTTCTTCTAATTTTCTCCTCATCTGGAGTTTGCTATGTTTTTTCTTAGCTACCGTGAAAATGGTCTTGAGTTTCAGGCATACTCTGAGTTTAAAACCGAAGAATACAAATATACAATACTCTGCGTTCGGTCGTAGATACATTTCATAATAAGCTAACGACACATAATAAAGCATAACTAAATAACCAATGGCTCAAGATTGAAAATACACTTTTTCCTTCTACAATTTATAAAGCCATTCAAAAACATATGTATTGAGTTTAAGAACCCGCCACAATACCCAAGTAATTACTACACAATCAAAAGATACATCCACCCAACTTAGACGATATACTTAATCAACTTCCACTTCTTACATCCATGTAAATTATCTACCAAAAAAATGAGATGTAACGTTCCAGAGCTAAACGAAAAGACTGCTCCATTAAAAATAAATAAGCATTAAGCACCACTGAAACTTTATATTCCATAAATTCCAAAATTAAATAAAACACACAAATTTTAGAAAAGCTTTAGTTTCTTATTTATAAGTATATTCTTCTCTTAGTTCAATATATTTATAAATAATTTTACAAATAAAATTAGTAAAATTATATTTTAAAATAATAATTATATAGAATGATACATTTAAAACTATATTTAATTGTACATATATATCTATTTGTATAAAAGTAGAAGGAGAGAGGATATTCAGCTCTAATTTTTTTTTTTAATATTTGTGTTTTGTTTCGTTTTTAGTAGAGATTGATTTTAAATATTTGGTTGTTCCAATGATTATGGATATTCAGAATTTTTTATTCTGTCGCTAATGAATCAAATTAAATTTAATAGATAAAATATTCAGCCATACTCATAATAATACACCTCAATACATCTTTATAGCTACGATCTAACCATTTTTATTACAACTTACTCTAAGCACTCACTGTAAACATGTCTTCACAGCTGGAAGAACATGCTTATCAACAAGACATTGAAATAATTCTAAATTACCTAATTGAACAAAACAAAATACGAACACATAATCAAGAAAACTCGGCCGTAGCAAATTATAAGAATAATACAAGTATTAGAAAATGTAAAATAATTATATAATAAAAAAGAAATTTCTTTATTAGCTAGATAAAGATGTGACTTTTAATAAAAATTAAAAAATGAATAATAAATTTATTTTAGAATAATTTTCACAATTTAAGATAAATTTAAAAATTATTTTTTCTTATTTCCCGCCCGATCCTAGTATATATGTATATATAAATGTTTTAAGGAAATTGAAATCCACCACCTCCAACACCTTCAGCAGCAGCGGCAGGTCCGGTGTTAGGATTAATAGCCGTCCATAGTAGAGAGATAGTGATGGCAATTAGACCTGCCCACACAAAAACTATTGTTGGAGTCTTGCCTCTCCTTCCCATTAATCCTTTTGCAAAAGGATACAAATGTGCTAACACCCAGAAGCTGAAAAAAGCTCCTCCTATCAATTTGCTCCATTGTGGCACCGCTTGGTATATCGTCCTGACAAACGCTACCACAATTGCTATTATGTTTACCATTGCTATCACTATGGGTGGTATCATTAGAGATGACCATTTCACTATGTACAAATCTGCGTATATATCATCATTGTCATCTCCCCCGGATTTAGACGTTAAGGTAAAAGAGATCTCGATCCCTGCAATAACTTTGAGGACTCCTTGGACTACAGCATAAAGGTGAGAGCTTGTTCCGGAGATAAGCCACCACTGTTCATTTCTCCACCATTCTTCTAGTTCGATGCCCGACCACTTGACCTCTAGAACCGCCAAGCCAATCAAACAGATGGTAATCATAAGGAGGTAAACTAAGAAGGAGATACTAAGTGTTCGTACTATAAACTGTCCAGAGAAAAGAGAGAATGCTGGAAGAAAACAATAGAGGATGAGAAACAAAGAGGTGAAGGGATATATTCCGACATTGAGGTATGCAAGGCGTTGGAGGAACTTGAGACGTTTTGAGGCAAGAATGGCGTTGTTTCTAGAGAAGAATATCTCCACAGAGCCGGTGGCCCATCGCAACACTTGGTGAAGGCGATCTGTGAGATTAATGGGTGCAGAACCGCGGAAAGAATCTCGTTTGGTGATGCAGTAAACAGAGCGCCATCCACGATTATGCATGCGGTACCCTGTGACAACGTCCTCTGTCACCGACCCATAAATCCATCCGACTCTGTCTCCCCACTCTGTTTTATCCTCATACCAACAAGAGATTACAGAAACAGACTCTGCGACAGTTGTGGCATCAAGTGGGTCACGGGGGACTCTAAGGGCTCCAGGAGGACGGCCATACTTGACCGCAGGGTGGTCTGCCAATGGGCGACCTTGGAACTCTGCAATAGGAATTGACTCGGCTAGGAGTGTGGAGTTTCCAAAGCGCTTGGGAAGTTGTGTGACATCAAGGTCTGGATCAAAGTCACTGGTGGTTAGGGCCTCTGTTTCTGAATCTTTCTTCTCAAGAATCTTATCCGGATTGGGTGGATCAAAACCGTATAAAGCAAATCGCCTAAACATAGTACCAGTTCCAACATAAACTGGTCCCTGCAAAAATATATATATATTCAAATTAATATTTTCTTATAAATCAACAAATATAAACATGTGGTTTGGATTTTAATAATATGAACCTGAACACCGTCGAGAGCACGCATATTACCGTCAAAGAATACGGTGTTGTTATTCGCATATCTATCAGAAGGATCAATACCTTCAAATCTTTGTGGAAATTGAATGTAGCAAATATCTTCCCCACCTCTGTCCATCATAAAACACATCCCTTCTCGAATGGCCTTACAGTTATAGATATAATGATCACAATCAAGATTAAGGATGAAAGGTCCATTTGAGAGAATAGCAGAGGCACGAACAAGTGCATTCATAGCTCCAGCTTTCTTGTTGTGATCATATCCAGGTCGCTTCTCACGTGACACATACACCAACATTGGTAATCTAGTATCTGTGTCTGAAAAATCAATGATCTTATCGTTGCTACTACCGATTAAAGGATCGCTGCTGGGTGGTTTCAACATGACTTGTAAAATTCCAGCATGATCACCTTTGGCATGCTCTCGAGTAGCGGCTGCCCAAGTTCCTGGCCAGTGGGTACCATCAGCCATCCATGTGGCTTTGAGGACCTTCACAGGTTCCATTGGATCACCTCCGCTTTCTCTCATCTGTTTTAGAGCTTTCATTTCCTCTCTTGCATTAAATGCATCTGACCTTCTTCGTATTGAGTCGGGGAGGCCATTGGTGCGAACCTTGAACTCATCATACTCTCTCTTAATCTTCCTCCTATCTTTCACAAAATCAATCCTACTCTTATTCTTTGTTGGATCTATCTTGAGACTAAAATATGAATCTGGATTCCGGGGTTCAATGTTGTGTTTGCGACAAAAAGGCACCCATAAGTCTGCAAAACTAGCAGCTTCTGCCATAGCTTCAAATGACAAAAGGGCTCCTCCATCATCAGAAAGGTAACACGACACTTTCTCCACTGGATAGTCAACAGCTAATATGGAAAGAATAGTGTTGGCAGTGACAAGGGGTGGCTCTTTCTCAGGATCCGCTGTGGACACAAAGAGGTCAATACCTGGGAGATCTGACCTCCCTGTGGGGTTTGAA
>NC_027754.1:48334591-48343134 GCF_000695525.1 Brassica oleracea var. oleracea
GTAGAGCGGTTTATGGGACACAACTTAGGTATTTGGTCTAATATCCATGAAAATCCAAACCAAAGCTCACATATTATTGACATCAACCATAGCCATACTGCATCCTCATTTGGGTTTCGAATCCTCCAAGTTAGGAAAAAACATAGCACGACAAAACGAACAACGATTAGTAGTCTATACGGGCTTATGATGGCAGCTGGGATTGGGATCCGCCGGCTCAGCGGCCGCCATGGCTTGTCAGCTGTTTCCACCATTCCACCTCTCATTTCTTCATCCATATCATCACCATACATTTCATCTTGAGGCCAATACGCATTACCGTAACCATATGTGCCTTGTGTTTCAAATAACCACCGGTTGTGATCAAATTCGCCGTTTTGATTTCTTTTCATCATAGACATGTTATTGTTGCCACGTTGACCTTTTCCTGGAGCTGGTAAAGGAAGAGCACCACTAGAAAAATCAGGTGTATCATCGTCAAGATCTCCGATTTTATATTGTTCTTTACATCCTGGACATAAACCTGTTTCTTTTTGGGCATCCATGAAACAATCTCTGCAGATCTTGAACCTAAACAAACCAGTAATTGATCAGAGACCTCTTTATTGTCTTGTGAAACAACTATATTAAATAAAAACGTTGATCAACTTTTACGTACCGGCATTCACATGGCATTACATCCTTTCCTCTCTCATCTTTCATGACATTTCCATCGCAAGCAGGCATGGCACATGAAGAACCTTTAGCACCAGCCATCTGAGGGTGTGTCACATCTGAATCGATGACTTTGTCCATAAGATGTGCACGTGTGACACTGTTAAAACCACCAGTAAATAGGGAATTTGATACATACTGCTCTTCGGCTTTGGTGGCCATTGGCTGGTTGTCAGGCGTCGGAGGTATGTGAACGGTATAGTTCGAATAGTCTCCTGAAAGCTCACCTGATAATTCAATATTATCTCGGGATAAACTCACGTAACGTCCGCTAGATGTTCGTCTTGCAAACTTAACGGTCTGGCCACTACCAGAATTGTTACGAACTTTCTTAGAAGTTTGCGGAGGAGTGGACGCCATTTTGAAGCCAAACAAAGAAGCTTGGTTTATGAGTGAATCAATGTAACCATGCACAATAAAGATGAGACATGAGTTTTTACTTTCTTAATGATTTGGAGAAAATAAAGAAAAAGATAAGGAGGAGAGGATTATCAGGACATTAAAAAAAAAACAGTTTGTGGCATGGATCTCTATTTGCGGCTTCCCACCAACCTATTTTTACAAAGTTTCTTCTGCTATTTTGGGATTTTCATGTTTTTAATTCATTTTATTGCGGGAACCAATGCTTCACAATTCGAAAACAGCATGAAAATTGATAATCTCTTACTTACATATATCCCATAAAAGTATTTATATTTACAATATGTAATAGAATGTATCAACAACTAATATAAAATAATTAACAACTAAAATATGTATATACTAATTTTGAAAATTAGTTCAAGTTCAATAATTTTCAATTAATATTTGATTCATATACTAATTTTTCATTTAGATATATTAACAATAGACATATTGAATCTTTTTTCTTAAATAACAAGAAAAGGATACAACTGAATTGCAGACACTAATAAACGTTGAAACTTTTTACAAATATTTAAAAATGTTATTGTGGTGTTGTATACGGAAACAAAAGGAAACGTTATAAGGGGGATCAACGAGGAGAGTTTTTCTTTGAAAGTGGCAACTGGCAAGTATGACTATATTAAATCGTTACATTCACATTTTGCTATTTGGATAACAAATACTAATGTTTCCACATCGTGCAATTCCAATCAACGAATTTAGGAAACATATATTTCTGTACCCAAAAATATAAATATTTTGAAAAATTAATAGTAGTATACATTTAGTTAAGAAAAAAAAAATCTGCAGTATAATATTTTTAGTAACAACAATATTCATAAAATTTTGTATAACAGAATCATAAATTAATATACTAGCTACCATTTATTTCATTTGCTTATGGTTTCCTTTAAATTTCCTTCATAACTGGCAAGCTTTAAAGATTGCAATCCATATATGAAACGTGGAAGATTGCCCACAAAAATAACAATTTAACACAAACATAACAATTTAACACACACTTTTTTTATATACTTTAAAAAACAAATAAAAACATGAAATATGTACTTTTTTGGCTTATAATATTTCCAACTTTTCTAATAATAACAAAATTTTAAAGAAATTTCCTATTGGGTTCAAAATGATAAAAAACCACATATGTAAAAGCAATTGATCATACAAAGAGAAATGCAAAAGTGATAAATTTAAACTATAAATAAAAAAATTATACAAGTAATGTATGAAACTCTAAAAATTTATATTCAGATTTATTTTTTAGGATATTATTCTACCCATTTATTTTAAATTAAAGTTTTAATACCAAAATATTGTAGGATGTCCATTAGTAGCTTATGGCAATATAAATTATATATAAAATAAAAATATTATATTATAAGAATATGGACTAATACACATAAAAATAATTTTATAAAAGTACACAATATAAAACTAGTGTAGATCTTCAATAAATATGGAAATTAATGCTATTGAATAATAAAGATTTGATTACAATTTGTATATCTTCTATCATTTTTTTTCTCTAAATTTATATCATTAGAATAAAAATTAGATTTTTCTTATGTTATTTTAAGAACTTTAAAACGGTTATAAATTAATAAAAATGTCAAACAAACTCACATCAAAAATTATGTGACTAGTAGTTTAAAATTTTGGTTATAAAAAGTACAAATGATAACAATCATATGAATAGAAAACTTCATTTAATAAATAGTAGATATTTATACTAAAACTATACTACATCTGTATTGATATCATCTAAATTTAACCATTTACCTTTTTAAAAGATTATAAATGTTTTCATTTCAAATTTTTAGAAATATTTAATATAGTCATATTGATAAATAATTAAATATTCTCCTAATAACACTTGACTATTATTTTAACAGAAGTGGTTTAAGGATTAAACTTCATTAGACGCAGAGGGTTAACGTTACTTATACAACATCTTTGTTAAAGGGTTATTTCATTATAAAAATCTCTTATAAAAATAGTTTTGAGAGTAAAGATGGATAGGCAAATAGTTGAAGGCTTTGCTTAGTTAAACTCCCAAAAGAAAATTGCATTTCCATTTCATTTCATTCGCCGTTTATTTTGAATGTGTTGTTAGATCCGTCGTCGTCCCATGTCGTCGTCGCAGAACCTTGGTGGCGCCACCAGATGCGGCCGGGTCGTTGGCCCAACACTGGACAAAATCATCAAAAACGCCGCCTGGCGCAAGCATACATTCCTAGTTTCCGCCTGTAAATCTGTCCTCGACAAGCTCGAATCACTCTCCGATTCTCCCGATCCTTCATCGCCTCTCTTTGGTCTCTCCACCTCCGATTCGGATGCCGTCCTTCAGCCTCTCCTTCTCTCCCTTGATACCGCCTACGCCAAGGTTGTTGAGCCTGCTCTTGATTGCTCTTTCAAGCTCTTCTCCCTCTCGCTCCTCCGAGGCGAGGTATGCTCCTCGTCTCCCGATTCTCTTCTTTACAAGCTCATCCACGCGATCTGCAAGGTTTGCGGGCTCGGCGAGGAGTCAATTGAGCTAGCGGTCCTCCGCGTCCTCCTCGCTGCCGTCAGATCTCCTCGCATCATGATTCGAGGCGATTGTTTGCTCCATCTTGTGAGGACTTGCTACAACGTGTATCTCGGCGGATTTAATGGGACCAACCAGATCTGCGCTAAATCTGTACTAGCTCAGATTATGATCATCGTCTTCACCAGATCGGAGGCGAATTCTATGGATGTATCATTCAAAACGGTTAACGTCAACGACTTGCTTGCCATCACAGATAAAAATGTCAACGAAGGGAACTCTGTTCATATTTGTCAGGGATTCATTAACGACGTAATAACGGCCGGAGAAGCAGCTCCTCCTCCTCCGGATTTCAGGCTAGTTATTGAAGAAGGTGCTTCTGAGAATGAGAAAGGCGAAGATGGGGATGGGGGCACAAGCAAGATCATGGAAGACGGATTCCTTCTGTTCAAAAATCTGTGTAAATTGTCTATGAAGTTCTCCTCACAAGAGAACACCGACGATCAGATTCTTGTGAGAGGCAAGACTTTGTCTCTGGAGTTGCTCAAAGTTATAGTTGATAACGGTGGCCCAATTTGGCGCTCTGACGAAAGGCAAGTTTTATCTTTGATTCCACAGGTTACATTCCTCAGTCTGTGTTATATGGCATTCAAGAGCTAACCCCTCACCATCTCCCCCGAAATATGCAGGTTTCTAAATGCCATTAAGCAGTATCTTTGCTTGTCTCTGTTAAAGAATAGCGCACTCTCCGTAATGTCTATTTTTCAACTTCAATGTGCTATCTTCACCAGCTTACTACGGAAATATAGATCGGGCATGAAATCAGAAGTAGGCATATTCTTCCCCATGCTTGTCCTCCGAGTCCTTGAAAATGTTCTTCAGCCAAGTTTCTTGCAGAAAATGACTGTCCTCAGCCTACTTGACACCATTTGCCAAGACCCGTACCTAATCATTGACATATTTGTCAACTTTGACTGTGATGTGGAGTCACCAAACATCTTCGAAAGGTATTGGCAAATTTTTATTTTTATTGTATATCTCTCCAGATAGTTTTGTTTCCGAGATTGGCATTCCAGATGTTGTCAGATTACAATTCTTAGTTGAAAACTTTAGTTATCGATCAGGCACCAGCGTAGCATACGGTTGATATTTAATCCATTATTAGTCCTGTACATTAGTAACATGTACTATAGCTCTTATAATTCTATCAAATGTTTGCAGGATTGTCAACGGTCTTCTAAAAACTGCTCTTGGGCCTCCTCCTGGTTCCTCTACCACTTTGACCGCAGTCCAGGATATTACATTTAGGCACGAATCAGTGAAGTGCTTGGTTAGCATTATTAAGGCAATGGGAACATGGATGGACCAACAATTTAGCGTGGGAGAATCACTTTTGCCCAAGAGCGTAGAAAATGAAGCACCTGGCGACAATTATTCCAACCCAAATGAAGAAGACGGGACAACTACAGATCATGACTTTCACCCAGATTTGAGTTCAGAGTCATCAGAGGCTGCAACTCTTGAACAGAGGAGGGCGTACAAAATTGAACTCCAGGTCTTATTTTGCATCATAAAAGAACTAAAATGTTACTTGATCCCATTAGGCGATGTTAGTTTCCTTTTATCATCTTTCTTGGTTTATGTGCAGAAAGGCGTCGCTCTATTCAACAGAAAGCCTTCAAAGGGCATTGAGTTTCTTATAAGCTCTAAAAAGGTTGGCAGCTCCCCAGATGAGGTGGTGTCGTTCCTGAGGGATACCACAAGCTTGAATCCAACCATGATTGGAGATTATTTAGGTGAAAGAGAGGAGTTTCCAATGAAAGTTATGCATGCCTATGTGGACTCGTTTGATTTCAAGGAGATGAATTTTGGTGAGGCAATTAGGTTTTTCTTAAGGGGGTTCAGGCTTCCTGGAGAAGCACAGAAAATTGACCGCATAATGGAAAAGTTTGCTGAACGATTTTGCAAATGCAATCCAAATTCATTCAGCAGTGCGGACACAGCATATGTTCTTGCATACTCTGTGATAATGCTTAACACTGATGCCCATAATATTATGGTTAAAGAAAAGGTTAGTTTTATTGGCTGTCACAGTTCGTTCAATCCATGTTATGTTAGCTTTTGGACTGCATTTACTTTTGTTAAGCATTTTATGGTTATTTCTGTGCTCAGAAATTGTTAATGAATATTGGAGACTGCTTTTTTGGTAGAAGATTTACAGTGTATAATTACACGTTTTATATTTGATTTTCTTGTTTATAACCATCAGATGACCAAGGCTGATTTTATCAAAAATAACCGAGGCATAGATGATGGCAAAGATCTTCCAGAAGAGTACCTTGGTGCGCTTTATGACCAAGTTGTCAAAAATGAAATAAAGATGAGTTCTGATTCTTCTGCTCCAGAAAGCAGGCAGTCCAACGGCCTGAATAAACTACTGGGTCTAGACGGTATACTCAACCTGGTTTACTGGACACAAACAGAAGAGAAAGCGGTTGGGGCTAATGGTCTTCTGATAAAGCATATTCAAGAAAAGTTCAGGTCGAAGTCTGGAAAATCAGAGTAAGATCATTTACCTTTCACTTAAGGTCTAGTTTTAAATGAAACACGAGACGATAGGACTAGATAGTATTGATTGTAAAATGGATTCTAATGAAGGATTATGACGACTGATGTTCTTAGTATGATGTTGCTGAGCGGGTCGTATTACCTGTAAGATTAGCAAACCAATCTAAAACCAGGTTTTTCCTGTAACGTAAATAAACCATATTCACCCTTTAGTTTACCTTGTGTGTTCCTGATAAACTCTCTTTTTGAGGATTAAGGTTGACAGATACCGTGGAGGAATTTTTTTTGGATCTGCAGTCAAATTATTGATCTCATGACTTGGATTTTTTTCTCGGTCTTGTAGATCAGCTTACCATGTCGTCACAGATGTCGCAATATTGCGTTTTATGGTTGATGTTTCCTGGGGACCAATGCTTGCCGCATTCAGTGTTACACTTGATCAGAATGATGACAGGCTTGCTGCAGTTGAATGCTTACGAGGCTTTCGGTATGCCGTTCATGTTACAGCAGTTATGGGTATGCAAACGCAAAGAGATGCATTTGTCACTTCCATGGCCAAGTTCACAAATCTCCATTGCGCAGGAGATATGAAGCAAAAGAATGTAGATGCTGTTAAAGTAAGCTTCTAATATGGAAATCGTTGTTCAGAATCAAAGCAAGTCTCATTTTCTGTTTCGCTTTCCTCACATCAAGGAGTAAACACAAAGAAAAGTATTCTGAGTCATACTCACTTAATTACATCATGCTTTTTAATTTTCTGTTTTCACGGTTTTTTGTTATTTGTTTCTTTAGTGTAAATCTTCTCCCTCCCTTGATGAAGAGGAGCACGTGTGTCTCACCTCTTCATAACTTCATTATTATTTCTTATGCTATCCAGGCTATCATATCAATTGCCATTGAAGATGGTAACCACTTGCAAGATGCTTGGGAGCATATTTTGACTTGTCTTTCCAGAATTGAGCATTTGCAATTATTGGGTGAGGGAGCTCCAAGCGATGCATCTTATTTTGCTTCATCCGAGACGGAGGAGAAGAAAGCCTTGGGTTTTCCTAATTTGAAGAAAAAAGGAGCCCTCCAGAATCCGGTAATGATGGCAGTTGTTCGAGGGGGGTCATACGACAGCAGTGCGATTGGACCAAATGTGTCGGCTCTTGTGAGGCAGGATCAAATCAATAACTTCATTGCAAACTTGAATTTGCTTGACCAGATCGGGAGTTTTCAGTTGAATAATGTGTATGCTCATAGCCAGCGGTTGAAGACTGAAGCCATAGTAGCATTTGTCAAAGCTCTGTGCAAAGTCTCTATGTCAGAACTGCAGTCTCCTACAGATCCTCGAGTATTTAGCCTCACAAAATTAGTTGAGATCGCGTAAGATTTTACATACTTTCTCTATAAATCACGTTGAATGAGAAATGGACATATTAAATACATCTGTCTTGGCTACGGAATTGGCATCGCTTTAGCACCTTGATTGACTAATAAGATTCTTTTTCTTTTTTCTTTTTGAACACCTGACTAATAAGATTTCAACTTGCGTATTTACATCTTTCTTTTCTTGCTGTTCAGCCACTACAACATGAACCGCATCAGGCTAGTCTGGTCACGCATATGGAGCATCCTGTCAGATTTTTTTGTATCTGTAGGCTTATCAGAGAATCTTTCTGTTGCAATATTCGTTATGGACTCACTACGACAGCTTTCTATGAAGTTCTTGGAACGCGAGGAGCTAGCTAATTACAACTTCCAGAATGAATTTCTTCGACCGTTTGTCATTGTTATGCAGAAAAGCAGTTCTGCTGAAATTAGAGAACTAATAGTTCGGTGCATTTCTCAAATGGTACTCAGCCGTGTCAGTAATGTGAAATCAGGGTGGAAAAGTGTTTTCAAGGTATATTCTATTATCCTAGCAGCCACATATATGATTGATCTCATGTTAAGAGGAAAAACGCTGGACCCAAAATATTATGCGAAGTCGTTTCTATGTTTGTGTATTTTTTTCTTTAAGGCATGCTCTGGTGGTCGACATGTTTTACTAAGTGACCAATCTTCTTTCAGGTTTTCACAACTGCAGCAGCTGATGAAAGAAAGAACATTGTGGTGTTGGCCTTCGAGACAATGGAAAAAATAGTCCGAGAGTATTTTTCATATATCACAGAGACGGAGGCAACAATTTTTACTGATTGTGTTAGATGTCTTATAACTTTCACTAACAGCAAGTTTACCAACGATGTTAGCCTGAATGCTATTGCGTTTCTACGATTTTGTGCACTAAAACTTGCAGACGGAGGCCTTGTGTGGAATCAGAAGGGTAGGTCTA
>NC_027754.1:48343339-48366697 GCF_000695525.1 Brassica oleracea var. oleracea
GGTAGGTCTAGCAGTCCCAGTACTCCAGTAACAGATGAATATGCACCAAATATCCAAAATTTTATGGAAGTAGATGAGAACATATCATATTGGGTTCCTTTGCTCACAGGTAATCTGTTATATTTTTAATCTGTGAATATTACCTTGATTTAAACGCATCACAGATATTGTGGGGACCTTAAAGTTTTCGAATTGCTATTATAAGATACTTATTCAGTTGATGTTTCGTCCAACTTAGTTGATCTTTGATTTACTGGGAAGTTAGGAAAGGACATGTCCCTGCATACTGATTTAATTTCTTTGATTTCATTACAGGATTGTCTAAGCTAACTTCTGATTCCAGATTAGCAATTCGTAAAAGCTCCTTGGAAGTGCTCTTTAATATTTTAAAGGATCATGGCCATCTCTTTTCACAAACGTTCTGGATCGGCTTTTTCAGTTCTGTTATTTATCCTATATTTAACAGTTTGTGGGGAGAGAAAGATCTACTTTCTAAAGATAAAGATGAACACAGTTCATTGCCATCCGCATATGGTCCACATTCTAATGGGGTTTCTTGGGATTCTGAGACTTCAGCTATGGCGGCACAGTCTCTGGTGGACCTATTTGTCAGTTTTTTTACTGTGATTAGGTCTCAACTTTCTAGTGTGGTATCACTACTTGCTGGTCTTATAAGAAGTCCCGCTCAGGGTCCTACAGTAGCTGGAATCGGGGCGTTGCTGCGGTTGGCAGACGAATTGGGTGGGAGGTTCTCAGAAGACGAGTGGATGGAGATATTTTTGGCTGTGAAAGAAGCTGCTTCATTGACATTGTCTAGTTTCATGAAGATACTGAGAATCATAGATGACGTTCAAGATGAGGAAACATTGTCTGATCAGGACTTTAGTAATGAAGATAATGTTGACGAGGATAGCCTGCAAACTATGTCGTATGTTGTTTCAAGAACAAAGAGTCACATAACCGTCCAGTTACAAGTTATTCAGGTAATGTACAAAAATGTTTTACTGCTGCAGTGAGTTGCCAAGCTTTGGTTGTGTATGCTCTACTTTGCCCTGATACAGAATTAACGATATGTTGCCATCTCACACTAGTCCATTTTATCCTGCTTTCAGGTAGTGACCGATCTCTACCGAGTCCATCAGCAGTCACTGTTGGCATCTCATGTCACAGTTATACTGGAGATACTCTCATCAATCACATCACACGCCCACCAGCTAAATTCTGATCTGATACTGCAGAAGAAAGTAAGGAGGGCATGCTCTATCCTGGAGCTCTCTGAACCTCCCATGCTTCATTTCGAAAACGACACCCACCAGAACTACCTGGACTTTCTTCAAGACATACTAACAGACAATCCAGGAGTGTCCGTGGAGCTAAGTATAGAGTCTCAACTGATTACAGTGTGTGTAAAAATTCTGAAGATGTACCTGAAATGCACAGTGTTTGAGGGTGCAGAGTTGGAAGAAACCAGGCAGCCCAAAAACTGGATTCTTCCCATGGGAGCGGCAGCGAAGGAAGAAGCAGCAGCGAGGTCTCCGCTAGTGGTTGCGGTGCTGAAGGCACTTAGGGGTCTGAAAGGAGATTCATTCAAGAGGTATGCACCAACTTTTTTCCAGTTGTTGGTGGAGCTTGTGCGGAGTGAGCACATCAACTCGCAAGTACCACAAGTCTTAAGCACCGTGTTCCATACGTGTATGGGTCCAATGATGGGTGAATAGAATAGGATGGTTTAGTTATACTTGGCGTTGAATTTTGACACTGGAGCACCTGAAGGAAAGTTTGCGAGCAGAACAGAAAACTGTCATTTCTTTTGTTTTTGTTTTTCTAGTTTTTGTATTGACAGAAGATCCTAGGTTTTGAGTGGTAATTGATTATTGTTATAGAAGCTAAGAATGGTACGATGAGATTCCGCGATCATTAGAATTACTCTGCACTGCCTATATTCTCTCTTGATTGTAATTTGTAAATGCAGAACTCTCCGTAGGCATAATAATAACTTGCTAGAAAGAATTGGGGGAGGATATTACTATATTGTTGGGATGTACATGATTCTGGTAGAATAAACCAAGATTCAAAGGCCTGCCTGAAAGTGAGAGAAGAAAATAAGCGAGGAACTTGTATTCACGGTCATCGATGAAGATCATATAACAAGAGAAGCGAAACCATTGTTATCATCTACTAGTAACTAATTAGGAGAAAATCAAAATAAAATAAAAAGTTCAGGCTATGATGTCCTTTACGGGAAGTAGAGTGCAGTGAGGTCGTACGCCAGAAGGCCAGTTTCCTCATACATTCAAATTGAGTGAGTGTTAAGGGATGCTTCGCTTTGTTTCTTGCTTTCGCCCTTATTATTTCCCTTATTCACAAAACTGACATTTTCTTTCTTCCCTTTACACTCTCTCTCTCCAATGGCTATGGCTATGGATATGGCTAGTGGTGGTTGGAGAAGAATCTTGAGCTTCGCCATGATGAGTCTTCTTATCCTTGCTCTATGCATCCTTTCTGCGGCTGCTGACGACGGGGAGGCGATAGTCTCCAGATTCCAGGAGTATCTACGAATCGACACGGTTCAGCCAAAACCCGATTACTACAAAGCCGTTGACTTTTTAAACTCTCAGGCGAAGTCGCTGTCACTCGAATCTCAGACGAACGAGTTCGTTAAGGGAAAGCCGCATCTTCTCCTCAAATGGGTAGGCTCTGACCCAACCCTGCCTGCCATTCTCCTCAACTCCCACACCGATGTCGTTCCCTTCGAGGAATCCAAGTGGACACACCACCCGCTCCACGCTCACATGGACAACCAAGGAGACATATATGCCAGAGGTTCGCAGGACATGAAGTGTGTTGGGATGCAGTACATCGAGGCCATACGCAAGCTCCAGGCTTCTGGCTTCCACCCAATCCGATCCGTCTATCTCTCCTTCGTCCCCGATGAAGAGATCGGCGGCCACGATGGAGCCGAGAAGTTCGCTGAATCCCACCTCTTCAAGAGCTTGAACGTTGGAATCGTGCTCGACGAAGGTAAGTAAGGAATATTTATTTATTTATTTTTATGTTAACTAGCAAAATGACATTCTTTGCAGGTCTGCCATCGCCTAGTAAGAGTTACAGAGTATTCTATGGAGAGAGGAGTCCCTGGTGGCTTGTGATTAAGGCTAAAGGACCCCCTGGCCTCGGTGCCAAGCTCTATGACAACTCTGCTATTGAGAATCTCCTCAAAAGCATTGAGAGTATTCGTCGATTCAGAGCTTCCCAATTCGATCTGCTCAAAGCTGGTGGCATTGCTGAAGGCCATGTGGTCTCCGTTAACATGGCCTTCCTCAAGGCTGGCACTCCCTCCCCAACCGTAACTTGTCTCCTCCATTTTCTTGATAGAATAGTTGGATGTCTTTTATTATGAATCTCATCTGAAAATTTGGCTCTTTATTCGTTCTCTCTCTCCAAGGGTTTCGTGATGAATCTGCAACCATCTGAGGCAGAAGCTGGTTTCGACATTCGGGTCCCACCCAATGTTGACTCTGAAGCTCTTGAAAGACGTTTGGTGGAGGAGTGGGCACCCGCTGCGCGCAACATGTCTTTTGAGGTAATTTCCATATCTCCTCCCTCTTCAGGCCTAGCAGCAACACAGTGACAGCTTTAACTAATTTTAAGTGTTAGCTGCGGCAGTTCAAGCGGAAGCATTCGGGGGATCCCCTCCTTACAGCAGCAGATGATTCAAATCCGTGGTGGAGGCTCTTTGAAAATGCTGTCAAGGAAGCCGGAGGTAGGACTAGTAAGCCAGAGATTTTCCCTGCATCAACAGATGCTCGCTACTTCCGGAACGCTGGCGTTCCCGCGTTTGGGTTCTCTCCCATTTCAAACACCCCGAGTTTGCTTCATGACCACAACGAGGTGCATATTTATTTATGTGTCATTTTATTGGTTCATCATTTGTCAATTCCCTAACGCAGGTGGTTTTTGTGATTTGTTGCAGTATTTGGGTAAAGCTGAGTACTTGAAGGGCATTGACGTGTATGTTTCAATAATCAAAGCTTACGCATCATATGAAAGCAAGAGTGGTTCACGAGATGAGCTATAAGGGTCTTCCTTTATTGTTGCATCACACAACATTTCAGCTTCTGTAACAAACGTGTACAATCAGTCAATAAGATCTGAACCCATGAATCAAACAAGACTGCATGTATAATCATCATCAGTACAGTAATCTTCTTTTGTAGGATGTGTGCATATAAAGTCAAATTACAATGATCTCATTATGTTATGATGTTGGTTCAGTTTTATCTGTTAATACATAATCAGTACACTTAAGCCCTGTTGGTTCTACATCTAGGAAGGATCCAGACGACTACGCAAACCATATTTCCTACGGAGGAGCTTTGTAACTTTTGCATCTCGTGGCTCAGCTCTGTCAACAGCGAGGGATTCACGCACACCGGTCTAGACTGTCAGTTTAGGAAGATGTTGATGGAATTTACCCTAGTTAGAAAGCCTAACCTGTACATAACCGTGAGATTGCATGTTAGCCACTAAGCATTGTTCCTGACGCTCATGTTTATGCTTTTCCTCATTGTTCTTCCTGCAATGCCCTTCTGCATCATCGCTACAAACTCTCCGTAATCGATCCTTCCATCCTGAAACAAAGAAGCAGAAGAAAATGATCCCTTGGCCTTTGACCATATTATCTCCAAGCCAGTGGATATGTTTTGGTATCTCACATTGTCTTGGTCGACTTCCTTGATCACATCTTCTAGAAAGACATCGCTCATCCCCTGTTCAGCACACGCTTGCTGTAGCTCGTCAATTGTGATGTAACCGCTCCCATCTTTGTCAAAGTAGCTGAAGGCTGAGAGGAGATGTTCCTCACGGTCTAATTTGTTCAGATGGATTGTTGCAGCAATGAATTCACCATAGTCTATGGTCCCACTCTTGTCAATATCTGCCTGGTAAGTCACAGAGTTTTAACATACTGATTTCAAGCAGATAGATACACAGATCAAAGTTTAGAGTGCTTACAGCCTCCATTAGGTCACGGATCTCAGTGTCCTTGAGGGTAGAACCATATCTTCGCAACCCAGCTTTTAGCTCGTCGAATGTTATCGCTCCACTGTTATCCGTGTCCATTGCTTTGAACATTTCCTTTAGTCCGGCTATTTCTTCTTCAGAGAGACTTTCAGCTATTACCTGAACCCCAGTAGAAGAAGACATTCATGGATATTTCTTGGTAATAAAACGATAAAAGAAAAGAAGCAGAAGCTTTGCGTACTCTTAAAGCCATCTGCTTTAGTTTATTCATGGCAGAGAACTGCTTAAGACGAGAAAGCACCGCAGGATCAAGTGCTCTGTCTGGCGCAACTCCATTTTCACAAATCCAAGGATGCCCTGCAAAAGTCTGGCTGGGTAAGAAAGCAGATACATATATTACCTGAAACAAGTAGGAACTGGTTAAACATACTCAATACTTGATGAGCTGTGAGGCGCTCAGAGGGCCGGGAACAGAGCATGCCGCGGATCAAGTCTTTTGCGGAGTCAGATATTAGGGGCCAAGGGTCAGAGTCGAAGTCAATGTGTCCCTTCAGCACTGCATCAAATATCCCTTGCTGTGTTTCTGGTGTTAGAAACAAAAGAAAAGATACTTAAAAGAATGTATTTTATTACTATATATCAACAGTTGTTTCATTTGGGTGCGTACCTGCCCAGAAGGGAGGGACTCCGCTCACCAATATGTACAGTATGACCCCTGCGGTCCACACATCAGCCTCTGGTCCATAGTGCTTGAGCAGAACCTCAGGAGCAACGTAATAAGGACTTCCAACCACATCCTCGAATATTTGACCTGAAAGTTTCAGATTGAGCAAGTTTGAAAATTCTATAACTTACTGAAACATAATGAATTAACCTGGTTTGAAGAACACGGAAAGCCCAAAATCAATGGCTTTGAGAGAGAAGTCGTCGTCCTTATTCACCAATAAGAAATTTTCGGGCTTTAGATCTCTATGCATGACACCAAGCGAATGACAAGCCTCAACAACACCAACAATGATCTTAATCAGCTCAGCTGCTTTTCTCTCGCTGTAGTGCCCTCTCTGGATGATTCTATCAAAAAGTTCCCCACCTGAGCAGAGCTCCATGACGATGTGAACATACAGTGGATCCTCATAAGCGCCTTTAATGGTGACAATGTTCTTGTAACCAGCCAGGTGGTGCATGATCTGAATTTCCCTGCGCACGTCCTCCACATCTTCCTTTGAAATCAGTTTTCGTTTTGTTATAGACTTGCACGCGTATTCACGCCCTGTTGAGATCTCTCTGCACATGTAGGTGGTCCCAAACTGTCCTTGGCCTAGTTTGTGTCCCAAGGAATAGAGATCTCGGATGCTTGGGGTCTTTTGACCAAGAACGAAGCATGCTTGGTTCCCACCGCTATGCTTCATTGTGTCCTGAAACAAAAAGACTTGCATGTTTTAGAAATATGGTTCGGCTTGTAAGTGAAACGTGACATGTAATCATAATCCAATCCCTTACCAACTTAGTTCGCCTCCCCCTCACAAATCAATTTGTCATCAGAGGAAAACAGAGCAGGGCACATAGCACGATCTGAAAAATAATAATATGGAATGCAAATTTAGCACAGAGGCCAAAACTTGCAGCAGCACATGTACTCGACAACCTCCCAGAGCAAAAATCGCACTTGGCATGGCAGAGATAAAACAGAAACAGAGGAAGAGATGGATTTGTAAATTACCAGGCAAAGATGATAAATAGATAGATAGATATGGTGGAAGAAATTCAGTCAGATTGTATCCTTTGTGTTTGCCATCCTGTCTAATTATTAACAAAACGAGAATGAATCTTTGATTAATAGTCATCAACAGATCTTTATATAAAATAGTCTCTTTTATTAGAATATTCTAAAAATGCAGGGGACTCTGCTTCTTCCACAGGTCTCTTTTTCTAGACCTGCTTTTATAGTATCTTAATCCAGAGTCCACATCCGTTGGCCATTTAATGCGTGCATTTCACGGAATAAAAAGCTTCTTTGAAGCAAAACTGAATTAGTTTGGTCGTAAAGGCCCATAATCTCCTCTCCAGTCCACGACCAAGGATATAAGAATATGGCGGCAACATGGATCACACTATTGATATCGAACCCAAGAGAAGTGGGAAGAAGAAAGAGTGCATATAACGATTTTGCGTTCGTGTAAGACCAACCAACCAACAAAACAACCAGGTTATATAACGACTGAAATGTGTTTTAAGTCTGCTCCTTTAAAGGAGTGGGTTCCCTTAACTTTAAAACCTATGACACAGGCCACCAGAGCTTTCTAGCTGTTAAATTTAACCCCCACCCCCTGTCTACAAACTCATCCTTGAATTATACAGCCAAAAAGTGCAAACAGCTGTTTGAAGAAAGGCTGCCTGTGGTCGAAATGATCTTCCTTTGCTTTCATCTGCGAGTCAATCTGTCAGCATAGAACTACAACAAATGGATAGGGATCTGGAAGATGCTTAGGGTTGGAGAAAGTACATGTGTTTTGTTTTGCATCAGGATTTTCGAATTCCAAGCTGCATCACAGAATCTGGGCCTATCAGGAATACACGTCTAGTAGTCTGGATTCGGAACACCACTATTCCTTTATATGCTGTTCGGGGCACACCATCCTACACAATGGATGGGTACACAAATGTGACTTTAGACCAATTCTTATACTGATTGGGTCTAAGAAGATCAATTTACCTTCCATTCTTCAAATATGCCAAACTCCCCTGCAATGCGTTCAAACTCTGCTTGGTCTTCATACCGGATACGAACATCGCCGTTTATATTTTGAGCCTTTAAGACAAGGTCAGACCCTTGAATTGGTCGTGCTTGTCTCACTAAGCCAGAAAAGTACTTGGTATAGTTTCCCTTTGTAGACATGAGAGAGAACCAAGTTAAAAAAAAAAAAAAAAAAAACAAGATTTGTTCACTAAAAACAGGTGAAAAAGATACAAAGGATATGGTTCTACCTCTGTCAGGTATCCCAGGTCCATTGCGTTCCAGTCAACCTATAATTGGAATAGAAAACCTGTGATAAAGTAGTCAGGCAACAAAAAAAAAGAGAGTAAAGAACACACTTACCTTCACATCGTTTAGCTTTATGGGTTCCAGATACTGACTGAAAAACTGTCCCAAACTAGACCCCTGCAAAATGACAAGGTTATATGAATAAGGGGGAAACGCAGTCCTGACTGTCTACGTCTGTGTCTCAAGATATTATAGGACAAAGCTGCTATACTACATTTTTCACAAAGAAGTGAACAGTCATATGCGGTGAGACCAGGCTGGTTCAACAGACATCAAAATAATCAATCAGACAAGTGCAACTATAACAATGGAAACTCTTAAGTCTCAGGTACCAACATGTTCACCAAAATTGTATGTTCGGCAGACTTCTGGTCGAACAAATTGGCGGCCTTTATGGTTTTCCTTCAATCTCAGCCAATCATCCCAATAAGTGTATATTTTGTTAAGGAAAGTCTTAGAAGCGACAAACCATAGCCATTGAAATTGATAAACGTATATAAGGATATGCCTTTGGCCACTTTGGTGATAGCTCATCCCAAGTCGATCTCTTCAGCATCCACCCCAGGCCAGGAAAAAAATCTGATCGGTAAAGTGCATCTGCAGATAATTTTAGCTTTAGCATCATGAGCAGGACATAATGAGATATTGGAAGATAGGGAAAAGAAAGAGCGTGGGTAAGCAAAAAGAAGAAGAATCTTACAGGGATCATGCACAAACTGCTTCTGGCCATTATCATTCCATGATGAAGCAGCCATAATGGTTCTAATACATGTTTCCACCCAGATAAGAATGAGAAATAGTGAAGAAGAAAAAATTACTTGTATACTCAGCGGGAACTTAAATGCCATAAGAGTGTAGCTTTAGTAGGTAACATACTCATCCCTATCCATGAGACGAGCTGCAGCCTCAAAGTAATCAAAGAAGTCTGGAGCAATTTCCATATCATCTGTTAAAGAGAGAGAGAGAGAGAGAGAGAAACCCTTAGGCAATACTACTCACAAGAGCAAGTAGGGGTGAAAGTTAAAAAAAAGCCTACTCACCTTCTAGTATAATCACTCGACTAAATTTATGTTTGTAAAACAACTGGTCTAGTGCCCACTTGTAGTGACCTGGATTAAAAGAAGTATTTCAGTGAATGCAGCTGGAGGGAGGTAGAGAAAGGAGAAACCAGTGATTACGTGCAATTTTGTAGTAGGCAATCAGTTCGCCAGGCCTTTCGGTGATGACTGGTTCAAAATCTAAGTGCTAAAAGGAGGGAAAGACGCCATCATCTCATCACTTATCTAGATGAGGAAATAAGGAGAAACAACATCACACGAGCTAGATTTCAGATTTACCTGCATATACGTTAGTTGAGTATAGGTCAAAGACTTGCTCTTGACGGCTTGATTAGATCCATCCTGAGATATAAAGAGAGGATATTTTGAAGCAATGGGACTTTGATATCTGTAAGAAAAAAAGGAAAAAAGTAAGTAGAAGAAAAGAAATAAAACAAGTTTTAGTAAAACCGACTTTAAAACAGAGTTGACAGTGCGTTCAAGATAGTCAGCACGACTGCAGGCCATAATCACAACAGCTGCCAGAGGCACCTGCTAAAAAGAATAAGAATAAGGAGGGAGGGAGGTTTTATAGAAAGTGACAGACAGCAAGTGGCAGGCAACTAAGAAGAAAAGCTATAATACAGACCTGTCCACCTTCAGTGAGCTTTGCTATCCCTTTACCTGGCAGAGAATAAAAGAAGGAGAGTTAGTACCAAAATTCAAAGAGAGAGAGAGAGAATTTTAGGGGCGAACTTTCAAAGGTGTGGACAAGATCCTTAAGCTGCACGAGTTGTTGGTCCTGGCGGTTCTTCAAATCTACAAGAAAGGATTAGACAAAAGTGGGAAAGGGAAAAGAAGAAGTGGGAAAGGGATTGAGATAACTTACCTTCGAGAGCGAGAATCCGGGACTGTTTAGTGCTTACTTGATCAATGAGGGATCGCAATTGACTAGTACAATGGTTCTCTGACTCGAGCTGCAGATCACAGAGAGAGCATCAAAACTAAAAAACAAATATTCCACAGCAAGAGACAACCCTCCCTAAGTAATGAGAGGATTGCATGAAAATAAAAACAAATCACACACACACACACATAGGTACCAATGGTAACAAACAAACAAACAAACAAGAAGCAGTGATTGGTTAGGGTTTATATATAAACAACATACAGCTGAGCTGAGGCGATCTGCATACTGTGATTGCGTCTGGAAAAGCCTCATCTAGTGGAAAGAAAAAGACACACACACTCTTAAAAGATTAGAATTACGAAATCATGAGATCCCGAGGGATTTAGATTTAGATTCCGACCTGGATATAAATGAACATGAAAGCTGCCGGTATGAGAAGAAATCTCAAGTCACAAGGAACCCTCGCCATTTCTCTTACCAAGATGATGAGAGAGAGAATGCGCTGCGGTCTTGGAGGAGGAGGAGGTTGCCGCCGGGAGCTCAGCTCAGCTATCCATCCGACTTGTTTTTTTTTTCTTTTTTTGTTGTTGTTTGAAACGGCGTCGTTTTGGTTTGTCAAATTTTTATTTTATTTTTTTTTGATTGGTGTCGTTTTCCAATTAACGGTGTCGTTTCGGACTCCACCAAGTCGACACGCAATTCATCCAATTATCTTCGTCTTCGTCTTCGTCTTCTTCTTCTTGTTCCTGTCTGGGCTCGTCCATCTCATCTTTGCTATCTCCTTTGATTGATTCAGATTCAGATTCAGATTCAGAAGAAGGCTTTCTGCTTCCTTGTCAATTGTTCCATTAATCAGATGGGGTTTGCCAAGGAAGCTTCTAGCTCCTCCTCCTCCTCCTCCTCTTATTCCCTTAAAATGCCACCTCCTAGGGAGGACACGCCTCTTCTTCTGGGCAAGTCACCCCCCCCTCTCTCCAGCCAGTTCAAGACCTTCGCCAACGTCTTCATTGCTGTCGTCGGCGCTGGTGTTCTTGGTCTTCCTTACGCCTTCAAGCGCACCGGATGGCTCATGGGTGTCCTCCTTCTCCTCTCCGTCTCCGTTTTGACCCATCACTGCATGATGCTTCTCGTTCATACCCGCCGCAGGCTCGACTCTTTCAACGGCGGCGGTTTCTCCAAGATCGGCTCTTTTGGTGACCTTGGCTTTGCCGTCTGCGGCTCCCTTGGGAGGCTCGTCGTTGACCTCTTTATCATTTTGTCTCAAGCTGGCTTTTGCGTCGGTTATCTTATCTTCATCGGCACCACTCTAGCCAATATCTTTGATCCTGATTCCCCCACCAGTCTCAGGCATCAGATTACACGCCTCGGCTCTGAATTCTTGGGCCTCTCCTCTAAGAGTCTCTACATCTGGGGATGCTTCCCCTTCCAGCTTGGTCTTAATTCCATCAAGACCCTCACTCACTTGGCTCCTCTTAGCATCTTCGCCGACGTTGTTGATCTTGCCGCTATGGCTGTGGTCGTTGTTGAGGATTCCATGATTATACTCAAGCAAAGGCCTGACGTTGTTGCCTTTGGTGGTTTTTCGCTCTTCCTCTATGGGATGGGCGTCGCTGTTTATTCTTTCGAAGGCGTTGGAATGGTCTTGCCTCTTGAATCGGAGATGAAAGACAAGGACAAGTTTGGCAAAGTCTTGGCACTCGGCATGGGCTTCATCTCTTTGATATACATAGCCTTTGGTTTCTTAGGTTACTTGGCTTTCGGTGAGGACACCATGGACATAATCACCGGAAACTTGGGGGCAGGACTTATCAGCACTATTGTTCAGCTTGGCCTCTGCATCAACCTCTTCTTCACCTTCCCATTGATGATGAATCCAGTATTTGAGATAGTGGAGAGGCGGTTCTCGGGTGGGATGTACTCTGCGTGGCTGAGATGGCTGCTAGTCTTGGCGGTGACTTTGGTGGCTCTCTTTGTGCCAAATTTTACAGACTTTTTGTCCTTGGTGGGGAGCAGCACTTGCTGCATCTTAGGGTTTGTGTTACCTGCTTTGTTTCATTTGCTGGTGTTCAAGGAAGAGATGGGGTGGAAGCAATGGAGCCTGGACATGGCCATAGTGGGACTGGGCGTGGTTCTTGCTGTGTCGGGAACTTGGAGTTCACTGAGTGAGATCTTCTCTGTCAAAGTGTAATGTGAGAGGGTTTTTTCACTTGCGTCCAATTACGTGTGAAGTGTGCCATTATACATATGTGTTTGTATCTGATCTGTGATTGTATTTGTATGTTGATGATGGTTGGAATAAAAGACATGAACTATGTTTTCTGTATTATTTAGACACACGCACATATTACAAATGTGAGAGTTTTAGGATTTGTGTGATAAAAGAAAGGAATAAGAGAGGGTCAAGTAGAGGTTTGATTTTGTATGACAAAGTGTTGAGTGAGCTCCTTCCAGGAACCACCGCCTGGTTCAAGATGCCTCTCGTAGAAACAGACCTGGCCATGGGACTTGATGGTGAGCGCAGAGATGCTTCTGGTCCCATAACGCCCCTGTGCCATGAGACTGGATGTTCATATATTCATTCATAGAAAGAGCAAAAATGTAAAAGAAAGGAAGGGGTGTTACAGCAGGTCTAGGAACGTCGACGAAGATAGAGCTGAGATGGTATTCGGTGTCAGGTGGGAAAACGTGAGGCAGGTCAGGCTCTTGGTCCTTGACAGTATCAGTCATCACCTCCTCAACCATAGTCTTAACGGGGAATTCACCACCTGGGTGTTGGGTCAGAAGCTGATTGAAACCGTCTCTCAACCTCAGACACTGCAGGCAGAGGAGAAGAGCAAGTGAAGTGAGGAGGTGGAGAAATAGAAAAGAAGTGGAAAGGGGTGCACCTTGGGCCAAGGAGAGTCGAGGTTGGCGTTGGAAAGGACATGGATCCCCGGAGAGACTAGCGTCACGAGCTGCTGCTGGCTGAGTGGCCGGTTGGTAACGTAAAACATGGATTTGGAGAAGACATGAGCGACAACGAGGTTGAAACCGTTGTAGAGAGAAGCCTCCTTTTCGATCTCCTCGGCAAACTCGGCAGGGCTCTTTTGGCTCTGATCAAAAGAAAGAAAGAAAAGAGACTCAGGATCCGAAACAAAAGTTAAAAAAAAAAGTAAGAGAGAGACCTGCAAGTAACGAAGAGGGAGATCTCCACGGGATTTAGCATCGGGGATGGAGGAGGTCTCCCTGAAATTGGTGAGGAAAGCTATACGGCCATGCCTGTTGCATCCGAGCCACGTCCCGCCGCCCACGAGGTCTCTGCCTCCAAGCGTCTCTCCGTCTTGCCACCAACGCAGCGCCTCCGTCGCCCTGAGATTTTCTTAATATTATTAATAAAAGGAGGCAGGCAACTTTCGAATGGAAACTCCAATCAATCAATTAACCTGTTGAGATATTCATCTCTGTTCAAAAAGAGAAGAAAAGGGTAAAGCGGATGCGATTGCCATAAGAACACTGCTATGCACATTCTCTCTCTCTGTCTGTTGTAAATTGGGGAGAAGAAGAAGAACAATGAAGGAAGGCTTTTAAAATAAAAAGAAAAGAAAGTCAAAGTCGTCTTTATACTTAAAAAGTGCGTGTGGTTCTTCTTACACGAAACGGCAGCACGTGCAGGTTTCAAAAACCGCTCGACTGATTTGTCTTATCTATTTTAAGAAAGGAAGTTGCGATTCTCACAGTCGCCGGGGAGCAGATCCAGATGATGATGCCGAGATGCTTCGTTTCTCTAATTCAAGCCTTCTTCTTATCGCTGGTACCTTCTTACTCTCTCTCTCTCTTTAGCTGAATTTCTGCGCGGGGATCTGATTGCGACTGGCCTAGATTGGATTATAGTTTGTTTTGGTCGAGACATTTGCAGGTATTGCTGCTACATCATGTGGGTGGAGAGTCACAAGCAGCGTAAGTGATTCATCTTCCGCTTCCTCCTCCTTTTCGACCTACTCTACTCTTTCTTCTTCTTCTTCTTCTTATGATGCTTTCCTTTCTTGTGCAGCAGCCACCACCACCACCGAGAACTTCAAGCTTACCGTCGTCCGTTGCAAGATTGTCCTGGATGTACTACTACTAGTGCTTCCTCACTTCACTACGATCCAGATCTCAAAGTATTTTATTGCTTCTTTCCATTTCTGCTTCCTCCCTCCTTTCCTTTTTAATCAATCAATCAATTTATTTATTTATTTTAATTTAATTATCTTCAGGATGTGAACATAGTTGCCACCTACAGTGACCATCACGGTAATATACGCCTTGGTAGTGTCAAAATGGGTGATCTTTCATCTTCTTGGCTTTTCCACCATCCTCTTCTTCCCCCCAACAACAACAAACCTCCTTCTCAGGTTACATTCATTCATTAACACAACCATTGATCCCACATAGCACCACTCTCAATGGAATTACCTCTCATAAACTTCGTTTTTTTACAATCCAGTTCATCTACTTATCTGATTCCTCCTAGAAGCTAGAAACATCTTGTTAGATTTGCTTGCTCAAGAATTTCTCTCTACCCTGGTTGCTGACTTTTTATTTAAAAATAAAATAAAAATGGAATTAGCTAGTGACACCGCGGGATTCATTTCAAAATGATTCTAGAATGGAAGAGAGTGCAAGTTATTCTTCAACTAATCAGACCGACAACCATTTTCCACACGTGGAGTTTACAAGCCCTGCAAAACTGAAGCGTCAGGTGATCTCTCTGTCTGTATGTCTGTCAGATACCCTTCTTCTTCCTCCTTTGACTGGGATTGTAGTAACATATATATGTGTATGTATATTACCTTTTCAGAGTTTACGTCAAGAAAGGAGAGCTCAACGGACTCTGGAGCTGATCCAACAAGATAAGGAATCTGATAAGCAAATGCAAGAAGCTGCCATTCACAAGTCAATGACCTTTGAAAACTCTCTCGTTGGCAAATACAGTATATGGAGGAGAGACTATGAGAGCCCCAACGCTGATGCTATCTTGAAGCTTATGAGAGACCAGATCATTATGGCTAAAGCTTATGCCCATATCGCCAAATCCAAAAATGCATCCAATCTCTACCTTTTCTTGACGCAGCAGAGTAGAGAAAATCAACGTGTTCTGGGAAAAGCAACTTCTGATGCTGACCTTCCTTCAAGGTACTTGTTTTTTTTTTCTTTTATCACATTCCTCTGCTCAGTAACCAGCAATCTTTGTTTGATTTTATTCCTTTTTGATCGCTTGCTAGAGCGCTTGAACAAGCAAAAGCCATGGGCCATGCTCTCTCTCTTGCAAAAGACGAGTTATATGACTGCCATGAACTTGCAAAGAAGTTTCGGGCCATGCTTCAATCCACTGAACGCAATGTAGATGGACTAAAGAAAAAGGGCACCTTCTTAATTCAGCTGGCCGCCAAGACATTTCCACAGCCATTGCATTGCCTGAGTCTGCAGCTAGCGGCAGACTATTTTCTTCTCGGTTTCAATGAAGAGGAGGAGGATGTAGTCAAAAAGGATGCCAAGTTTGAAGATCCTTCTCTCTATCACTATGCCATCTTTTCAGATAACGTCCTGGCAACATCAGTCGTGGTCAACTCCACTGTCCTGAATGCCAAGCAACCGGAGAAGCATGTCTTCCATATAGTAACAGACAAATTGAATTTTGCTGCAATGAAGATGTGGTTTCGCGTCAATGCTCCTTCTGATGCCACGATTCAAGTTGAGAACATCAATGATTTTAAGTGGCTCAACTCCTCTTACTGCTCTGTTCTACGGCAGCTTGAATCCGCAAGGCTTAAAGAATACTATTTCAAAGCAAACCATCCTTCGTCTATCTCTGCTGGCGCAGACAATCTCAAGTACCGAAACCCAAAGTACCTATCGATGCTGAATCATCTGAGATTCTACCTACCTGAGGTGTATCCGAAGCTGGACAAGATCCTGTTTCTTGACGATGACATTGTGGTGCAAAAAGACCTGGCACCTCTATGGGAAGTAGACATGCAAGGAAAAGTGAATGGCGCGGTGGAGACGTGTAAAGAAAGCTTCCACAGATTTGACAAGTACCTCAACTTCTCTAATCCAAAGATCTCAGAGAATTTCGATGCGGGGGCTTGCGGGTGGGCGTTTGGCATGAATATGTTTGACCTGAGAGAGTGGAGGAAAAGGAACATCACTGGGATATATCATTACTGGCAAGACATGGTAAGGCGAATTACAAAAGTTAAGACAATTTAGTTAGCTTTCGTGTGATAGAAATGACTCACTCACTCTTTATAATATTTAATGGATACAACAACAGAATGAGGATAGAACGCTGTGGAAGCTGGGTTCGTTGCCACCGGGGTTAATCACATTCTACAACCTGACCTATGCAATGGAGCGGAGCTGGCACGTGCTGGGGCTAGGCTATGACCCAGCGCTCAACCAGACAGCTATAGAGAATGCAGCGGTTGTGCATTACAATGGGAACTACAAGCCATGGCTGGGTTTGGCGTTTGCCAAGTACAAACCTTACTGGTCCAAGTACGTCGAGTACGATAACCCTTACCTCCGTCTATGCAACATCAATGAATGAATCAATGAAGAGGTTGGACTTTGGAAGAGTAGATGAATGAGGACACAAGACCATAATACATATTTTTTGTTTTAGTATACCATAGGAGCCAATCAAGAGAGGGCGAGGATAAATAAGACCAATCTATCTTATCCATGTCGTCCGATTACTGATTGATAAGGTTCCTCCCATCTCAATTATTCCATTACTCTTCGTCTCCGTTTGAATTGCTGCTACCTTGAAGATAGATTAGTTTCTTTTTCTTCAAATGGATCTGATAAGAACTATAGTGTATATTGATGTTTAACCGCCCAGCCACCCCTCTTAGACTCTACAGATCAGAGCTCTAAGCCTATCTTGTATCTCCAATTGAGATAACAAGCCCATACAAATCCAATTGTTTGCATCCTCCCCGTAAAGTAATCTTGGGTCCTTTTATAGTCAAGGCCCAAGTACAATGATCTATTATTTGTTTATTTTAACTTGTAACAAACTCCCGCCATTTACTCTCTAATATCTCATTGCTTTCTTCCTCCAACTCTTCTTGTATAAACCCTCTATGACCTATCAATACCCCCATTGAGTAGCACCAGCTTGTCCCCAAGTGGAAAATCCGGAAACTGATGCTTCAACGCAGACACACGCATCCAAGAATTTTCATGAACCGGTAAATTCTTCCACTGCACCAACACTTCTAAATGGCCATCCTCATCATATCGAGTCTCCAACAATGTGTCTGGTGAAATAATAACCTCATCCTCGCGTGAAAGTGAAACAGGTAACGACAATGTTGCATGCTCTTGTCCAATCACTTGCTTGAGTTGGGAAATGTGAAACACCGGATATATCTTAGATGTAGCAGGAAGACGCAAACGGTAAGCCACTTTACCAACTCTCTCGACAACCTCAAATGGTCCGTAGAATCGCGCTGCAAGTTTCTGACAGATGCGACGACTCACCGACTGTTGGCGATATGGTCTCAACTTCAGATAAACCATAACACCTACTTCAAACTCCAAATCACGTCTATGTTTGTCAGCTGAGGACTTCATCACATTCTGTGCTCGCAGTAAATGTTGTTTCACTTGTTCCAGCATGACATCTCTCTCCTTCAATTGCCTCTCCAATTCGAAATTAGCTGTCGAACCCTTCTCATAAGGCAGTAATGTTGGCGGCTCTCTCCCATAGACCAACTGAAACGGAGTGCATTGCAAGGAAGTGTGGAACGAAGTATTATACCACAGCTCAGCCCAAGATAGAAATTTTGCCCACGCCTTCGGATGGGAAGATGCAAAATACCTTAGATATGTCTCCAAGCATCTGTTCAAGACCTCTGTCTGTCCATCAGATTGTGGGTGAAAGGAAGTGCTGAAACGCAACTTAGTACCTGCTAGCTTGAAACAATCCCTCCAAAAATTGCTCAAGAAAATCCTGTCACGATCCGATATAATAGATCGGGGATATCCATGCAACCTGACATTCTCTTGAACGAAAGCATTTGCCACATCAGCCGCTGTGAAAGGGTGTCGCAGGCCAATGAAATGGGCGTATTTGCTAAGCCTATCGACGACAACAATTATCACATTCACTCCCTTGGATAAAGGTAAACCTTCAATGAAATCCTTTGAAATGTCCTCCCAAATCTTTGATGGTAACTCAATAGGTTGCAGCAACCCAGCCGGTGACAATGTGGAATATTTGTGGGTCTGACAAACCGCACATTCAGCCACATATTGTTGAACTCGCAACCGCATTCCCGACCAATAAAAAACTCCTTTTATTCGACTCAGTGTCTTCAACACACCAGAGTGACCCCCCATCAACCCATCATGATGCTCCTGCAAGATCAGTGGTATGAACTTCGAATCTTTAGGAATCACCAATCTTTGCTTGTAAAACAACCTCCCTGCCGACACGGTATAACCATTTTTTACCACCTCCTTATTCAACAACTTCTGTAGCAACGACTGAATTAGCGCATCACCATCCACCTCAGTATACAGATCTTGAAGCTGCAAATTGGCTGGTACTGTTATCGCCAACAGAAGAGACGAATGCGTGTAACTCTCTGTCTGAACAATACGTGATAAGCCATCTGCCACCTTATTTTCACTACCCACTTTATACTCAATATCAAAATCATAGCCCATGATCCTTGTTAGCCACCTTTGATAGTCCAAAGTGACCTCCCGTTGCTCCAACAAATACTTCAGACTATGTTGATCTGTACGGACTAAAAATCTTCTGCCCAACAAGTAATGCTTCCACTTTTGAATGGCCAAAACTATAGCCATCAGTTCCCTTTCATAGATTGGCTTCAACTGCTCTTTCTCTGTCAATGCATGACTAAAATACGCAATGGGGTGCCTGTCCTGCATCAACACAGCTCACCGCACCAATTTGATAAGAACTATAGTGTATATTGATGTTTAACCGCCCAGCCACCCCTCTTAGACTCTACAGATCAGAGCTCTAAGCCTATCTTGTATCTCCAATTGAGATAACAAGCCCATACAAATCCAATTGTTTGCATCCTCCCCGTAAAGTAATCTTGGGTCCTTTTATAGTCAAGGCCCAAGTACAATGATCTATTATTTGTTTATTTTAACTTGTAACAAACTCCCGCCATTTACTCTCTAATATCTCATTGCTTTCTTCCTCCAACTCTTCTTGTATAAACCCTCCATGGCCTATCAGGATCCTTGTGATTCTGAAAATAGTGGGCATTGAACAAGGCACTCCACCAAAAGAGGAAAGCAATGGCACGCCCCAGGATTCATAGGATAACTCCAAGGCCGCGGAGAAGAAACTTCCATCTCAGTCTCCAGCCACCACTAATGCGGTAATCGGGAGACTTTTATACATACGCATAAAAATTCGATCTTGACACATCTAATAAGTCTATACGGATATAATTTTTGGTCAGCTCATCCACCCCCCTAAGGGACCTACCAGCCATAGGTTAGACTGGGAAGCGCGTTCAAGTACTTTTAAATAAACTTAATGAATCTGATCAGACGGGTACATATATTCTACAGCGCGATCCCAACCACCTTAAATATTACGCCTATATGTGACTCTTAAGTCTGACTTGCATGCATGCTTTATTTATGTTTCTACGGTTATGAGCAATTATCTTTAGTCAACTTAACTGTATAGGCAGTCTTGAATCATCAATCATGTGCTGTTATATAGATGATCAGTGTGTATTAATGGTGAAACTAGTTTTCATTTTTCAGAAGGCATGAATACATGCGGTTTAAGGGAGAGCATTATGGATAGGCGTGAAGAAGGCTTTGCTACGGTGGATAGTGATGTCGTGAACATGTAGTTATATAGGTTTGATGGGGTTAATCTTAATCCAACCCCCAATGGTTCCTAGCTCTCATTTTTCCATCAAAAATGAATTTTTATTTTCAGTAGTCTCTTTCATTTTTTCTTCAAAAAGAAATGTATTCTATTATTTATTTTAATAATGCTTTTTATTTTACTTAATTTTCAAATTTTATCCAAATATATTTTTATTTTTATAATTATATTATGAAAGTATTAATAATTTCATTAAAGTATAAAACATGAATATTGAATCTTTTTAGGTATAAAATAAAACTATTTAAAATTTTAAAGACCAATTTATAAAGAAAAAAGGTTAACACTATAATGAAGTTTTGAATATTGTTCGAAATTTGAAAAATTCAATTCATAAACTTATTTTCCTTCGATATAATACACATTTGGAAAAGTTTTTCATTCATCTTATATATTTTACCTCAAAATGAGAAACCATTGGTCTTAGAGCAACATTAATGAAAACTTCTCAAACAAAATATTTAACTATATGTATGATTGTATATATATAAATATTTGTATTTTATTAAAGAGATTAAAAATCATAAAATATTTTGAGAAGGGATTCTCATGGTTTTGAGATTATCAAAGGAAAATTTTAATTAAAATGTTTTGAGAACATTTTTTTGTAAGAACTTTCCAATAATCATGTTTAAGCTCCTTGCTTGCTGTCATGTCTACTATATATATATAAAAAGATTCGTTATCTTGAATGCGCAATCATATAAACTATAAGATAATTTAGTAATACGTGCTAGCTGGGGAAGATGTTCCCATGAGTTAGGGGGCTCTCTCTCAGTAGATAAACGATTAGATTCCTGCTAAGTCTTATTTAGCTCCTGAGACAGCTATCACACGTCGCTAGGGGATTAACTATCCCGCTGTATTTGTATCTACTACTTATACACATGCTCTCATACTACCAAGTCTGTGAAGATGATTGAGTTTTAAATTGCTAATTGTTTGCTTTGTCCCCATGCATCTACAAAGAGAGAAAGAGACCGAGTCTACAATCTCGCAGTTATCAACAAAACTTAAAAGGAAGGTTTCTGACAATTCTGGTCTGAAAGAGAGGAGCATTTGAAATAATGATATCATCTTTAAAGTATTAATTATTATGTGACACTTCAAAAGAAGGCTCGATTGTTGTTAGACCATCTTCAAACCGTCTCTATAATAAAGATTTCTAAAATAGAGGTAAAAATAAAGATGATGTTTTTGATCCAATGTGTTCCTCTATAATAGAAGAATGCTATATTTGCCTCTATAAATAGAAAAATGCTATTTTTTCTAACATTCATCTATTTATAGAGGTAAATATAGTATTTCTCTATTATAGAGGAACACATTGGAAATAAAAATATCATCTCTATTTTTTTCTCTATTTTAGAGATCTCTATTATATGGATTGCTTTGACTTTCCCTTTAATTATTAAAGAGCCTTGTGATCCAATCATACTCACTTTCTTCTTTTCTTTATACACCTATTATTTTGGTTAAGTATATATATATATAGAACCGTAGATATGTGTGGTGAGTTCATTAATGGATTTGGGGGGGGGGGGGGGGGTTAGCTTTATTTTGGAAAAACAGTGTTGATGTGGATCTTCTGTACTATGATAAAAATCTTTTGGATGTTAATATTAAGATGGGCGATAAGCAGTATTTTCTCTCGTGTATTTATGGTAACCCAAACATTAAATATAGACATGTGGTTTGGGAGAGGTTGATGCGCTTGGGTGTAAATAGAAGAAGTTCCTGGTGCATGGTCGGGGATTTTAACGAGATCCTAAACAATGAAGAAAAGATTGGTGGTCCTAGAAGAAGCGATGCATCTTTTCAACCCTTCTCAGATATGCTTCATGCCTGCGGAATGACTGAATTGCCAAGTACAGGGAACAGCTATACTTGGGGAGGGAGAAGACAAACATTATGGATTCAAAGCAAGCTTGATAGAGCGTTTGGAAATTCTGATTGGTTCAAATATTTTCCCTCTGCTAATCAAGCCTTCCTTGCCAAAAGAGGATCTGATCATAGACCTGTTCTGATAAAGCTAACTGCATTTCAAGATTCTTATAGAGGTTCTTTCAAGTTTGATAGGCGAATGCTTCATAAACCTCTTGTACAAGAAGCTATTCATCAGGCTTGGAATCAAAGACGTCATGATCAAGATGTTTATGTCTCAATCCGTTTGAGTTTCTGCAGAAAGGCTCTCAGTAAATGGAAAAAAAATAATCAAGCCAACTCAAAGGAAAGGATAACAAAACTTCATGATGAACTGGAAGTGGAACAATCAGCTATGGATCCTTGCTCTACCCGTATTAATCTCATCAGATGTGATCTCTTAAAAGCTTATAGAGATGAGGAAAACTACTGGAAACAGAAAAGCAAGGATGATTGGATCATTCATGGGGATGGTAATACAAAGGTTTTCCATGCTGCGGTTAAAGCTGCGAGAGCAAAAAATGAAGTGGTTAAGTTAATTGATCTTAATGGAGTTGCACATCGTTCTGAAGCCTCTAAAGCTCAAGTGGCTATTAACTACTTCCAGGACCTTTTCAAATCTTCTAACTCTGAAGACTATTCTGAAATTCTCAGAGGTTTTCCATCTAAGATATCAGAAAGGATGAATCACTGTCTAATTAAAAAGGTCACACCAGAAGAAGTGAAGAATGCTGTGTTTTCTATTAAAGCTGGAAGTGCACCAAGAGTTGATGGAATGACTGGTTTTTTCTTCCAGAATTATTGGAGCATAGTAGGAGATCAACTAACAAAAGAAGTCATCCATTTCTTCGATTCAGGCATCATGCCAGCTGAATGGAACTATACTCAACTCTGTCTCATCCCTAAGAAACCAAATGCTACCCTGATGACGGACTTGAGGCCAATCAGCTTGTGCACAGTGATGTACAAGACGATTTCGAAAATTTTGGCTTCTAGACTTCAAAGCATTCTCCCTGATATTGTTTCTTCTAATCAGTTAGCCTTTGTCTCCAGACGTCTTTATTCTCTCGTGGATCCGCGTGAGGCCCTTCCTGCAGTAAGCCCAATACCACATCATACTTATTTATTCACGAGGCTCACTTTTTTTTGTGCCTACATAATGCCGGTCCAAACCCACCCGCAATAGTTCTTTACGAGACATGCTCACGATCCAGATTCTAATTTACCAGCTATATCCCTATCTATGAATAATATAGTATCTCTTAAAAGTCTATAATGATAAACTGTTTATGGGAATCACAAGAAATCCACTGAAACATAAATAAATAAATATATATATATATATATATATATATTTTTGACATGAACATAATAATATATATTTCATCTATACTATTAAAATAAAAGTACAAATAAGAATTACTCCTTAAACTTACAACTTATTTACAATAAGAATTACTACCCACTTTATACTCAATATCAAAATCATAGCCCATGATCCTTG
>NC_027755.1:0-1104 GCF_000695525.1 Brassica oleracea var. oleracea
GCCAAGATGTTTTGATCCAGGGATAAGTCAAGAGGAACATAAAAACCAAACTGAGCTATCAAAAGAATGTGATCATACCAACCAAGATCGAAAGTTGCAAGAAAGGCAGCCACCAAACCAAACTTGTCCAAGGAAGAATATCATTCTTCATCATGCTAAAGCATCCAAGGTAAATTCGACCATAACAAATTCTTTTTATGAAACTCCAGTATCAGATATAATTCACTTGGTCTTTGTCCAGAATGTTAAAAAAATTTCAGGTTGCAAAGAAGAAAGCTTCAAAGAAATCCCACCGGATAATCTTTTGTTGCTAGGAGGATCAACCCCAAAGATGGTCAGAACCGAGCCTAGTAGGAGTATGAAGGACCATCCACTGAAGAAGAGAGGCAGTGCCAAAGTCCATAGCAGAGGCGTGATCATATCCTATTTGCTGAAAGAAGAGCCACCTGATGCACAATCCATCCCCAAACCGAAACAATATCAAGGTAAGACCTTAGAATCTCAAAAGAATACGAAAGCTGACTTGCTCTATCTTGGTGCAGGTTATCAAGTTTCGAGGTCGAAACTTTTTCGAGGGGGAGGGTATGATGCGGTCTTCAGATCAGCAACTGAACCAGAGGTCAACCCAAAGCCCTACTTAACCAGCCAAGGCGCCAACCAGGACATACGTGCACTAAAAATGCCATATCTTCCAAACCAGGAGGTTTTAAATGACGAGGATAATTTTTATGGATTCTACACTCAATAAGGAGTCCAGTACAATTGGAATTGGGCCAAAATACTCATAGAGAAAGAAGTTATGAATTTTAGAAGTCAGAGGTTTCTCAGCCCGTCCATCTGCGAGTATGCGACTTTAGAAGAGGATTGAAGCCCAAAGAAGAAGAGGCCTGAACCAAAACCGATCATAGGAGTCAAGAGGAGTTTATTACCTTTCCAGAAAGCCCAAGATCTCGAGAAATGGCCAAGGAAATTGGGAGATATGATCAATTTTCCAAAACCGGCTAAACCAGCTCTACACTTGCCTTATTTGGAAGATCCGGGTTTCACATCAAACCAACCTCAAGAATGGCAGCCAGGAGACCTTCTAAGTCATTAATAGGCACT
>NC_027755.1:2570-3176 GCF_000695525.1 Brassica oleracea var. oleracea
GGATGATCAGCGAGTGCGGTTCTGAGACCAGTCGTCTTGCCGGGGAGTTGTTGGAACTTCAGGGTAGATGGTCTGAAACCGAGGCCATGCTGACGGCTGTCAAGGGTTCTCACTCCGTGAAAGTGTCGAAACTTGAGATCGCGATAGGGGAGCTCGAGAGGGACCTCGGGAAGACGGCGAGTTCATTGCTCAAGGAGAAGAAATCCAGGAAGGCCAAATTTTCAGAGGTTCGTCGTCTTCAGCGTCAGATTGAGAGCGATGCAGGATTATTGAGCCGAGGGATTCGAGAGGCCAAGGACGCTCTTACTTTTGAGTTCCAAGCTCGCTTGGCGAAGATCTCCGCCTTTCTGGGCTCTCTCGAGTGCATTCGGAACATGGATTTAGCCTTGGCGACGATCGAGGGCGGGATGGCCGTGGTTCAGTCGTTCCAAAGTGAGACTCCTTCGACCTTAGAGGCCGAAGAGGCCCGACTGTCCGACTGCAATGGAGATTTGGCAGTTGTGGATGGAGATTTCGATCTCATCCTAGCTGACCTGAAATCCGCGTGCCTCCTTCCGACGTGTTCAGAAGGCCCTAAGGGGAAGGATCCGGTACTCGGGGGTGAAG
>NC_027755.1:3555-4051 GCF_000695525.1 Brassica oleracea var. oleracea
TGCGGTGACTAGCCGGCTATCGATTTATCTGTCGCGATTTTAACCTGATTCGTACCGATTTAAAGTCCGTGATAGGTTCTCGGCTTATATGACTTGTTAGATACGAATCGAGCATCTCTCCAGAGACAATTTTTAAGCCAACCGGAAGTGATGGACCAAATTTTCGGGTTTCTTTTATAGCGCTATTATCCTTGTGTCGGATGTACGAGAGTCATCTTCGTAAGATGGCTATGTCTGTTTAGGACGTTCAAGAGTTCGATGTGATCAGCACCGAACTTGGCGGCAAATGCCATTGTTTAGAGTTTTTGCGCAAGATATGTGTTAAGATGTTCATCATTTTTTTACGGAGTGTCCGTTTCCGTCGTTCGGAAGAAGTAATCCTTGAAGCATCTCTCGCGACGTCTCGCGATGCCAATGGCTGCTTCTTCCTAACGACTGATTTATTTTCGAAATTCGAAAATGTTTTCGCGGATAAAAGATAATTTTCTTGGTTGAG
>NC_027755.1:5311-6481 GCF_000695525.1 Brassica oleracea var. oleracea
GTATTGCAACTTCTTCTTCTTCGTCGTCTTGACCTTCTATGAGGTTGACGGCGATTGGCGGTCCGATGCTCGGGTGGTCGATGAACTCGACCGGAATTACCCTTTTGAGCCCTGATCAGAACTTGATGCTAAGGCCGAGAGAGCATCTGCCTGGACGTTTTCGGAACGGGGTATTCGCGTGAGGGCAAAACAGTCAAACTTTTGAGCAAGTTTTCGGACCAGTTTAAGGTACGCATCCATCCGTTCGTCCCTGGCTTCATACTCTCCGCTGTACTGACTTGCCACTAACTGGGAATCGCAGTAAGCGTGGATGTTTCATATCTTCAATCCGTGAGCCAAACGCAGTCCTGCGACGAGTGCTTCTTATTCGGCTTCGTTGTTTGAGGCGTGGAACTCCAGCCTAAATGATTGCTCTAAGATCTCGTTCGTCGGAGATGTGAGGCAAATTCCGATGCCTGATCCCTGCTTGGACGAGGATCCGTCGACGTGAAGGAGCCAAGTGGAATTTGGTTCCTCGTTGGTTATGGTCTCTGTCGGTAATTCGACCAAGAAGTCCGCAAGCACTTGTGACATCGCGCTTGTTCTTGGTCGGTACTCGATATCGTATTCGCTAAGTTCTACCGCCCATTTGGATAATCGGCCCGATTGACCCGGGCTATGCAGGATCGTTCGTAGGGCAAAAGTCGTGAGGACGACGATCGTGTGGGATTGGAAATATGGTCTTAGTTTTCGGACCGATGTTACGACCGCGCATGCTAATTTTTCCATCAGCGGGTATCTAGACTCGGCATCCAGCAAGGTTTTGCTGACATAGAAAATAGGTTTCTGTTTGCCGCGTTCTTCCCTGATTAGCACGCCGCTCACAGCTGTTGCTGATACAGCGATGTACAAGAACAAAGGCTCCCCCTCCACTGGTTTTGCGAGGACAAGGGGGAAGCCAAATACCGCTTCAGCTGTTGGAAAACGTTTTCGCATTCTTCCGACCATTAGAATTTTTTATTTCCCCGTAAGACATTGTAGAAAGGCAGGCACTTGTCTGTCGATCGCGAAATAAAGCGGTTAAGTACCGCGACTCTACCGGTCAACCTCTGGACTTCCCGTTTATTCTTCGGCGAAGCCATCTCGATCAGTGCGTTGATTTGTTTTGGATTAGCCTCGATGCCACAGAAT
>NC_027755.1:6584-6851 GCF_000695525.1 Brassica oleracea var. oleracea
CGAATTTAACTGGGCGAAACATTCCTCGAGATGTGATACGTGATCCTTTGCTTGGAGGGATTTGACGAGCATGTCGTCGATATAAACTTCCATCGTTTTACCGAGTTGTTGAGAGAACATACGTTTCACGAGTCGTTAGTAAGTTGCGCCAGCGTTTTTGAGACCGAAGGGCATTACCCTGTAGCAATAGGTTCCGCGATCGGTAATGAATGCAGTTTTTTCGCGATCGTCTAGGTTCATCATAATTTGGTTGTAACCTGAGAAGGA
>NC_027755.1:7058-7840 GCF_000695525.1 Brassica oleracea var. oleracea
CGTTGACCGCGGAAGCTCGTTCAGGTCCTAGCTTCCGCCTTTTTTGTTTGACGGGCTTGAAAGTCGGATCGATATTAAATTCGAGACACGTTATGTCAATGTCAATCTCGAAAGTATTGAGGTTTTTTTTTAGACAGGTTATGAGCTCTGTCCTCAAAGGCTCGCGGAGATTGGCTCCGATTTCGACGCATCATTCCGGAGATGCTTCGTCGAGACAGACCGTGACCACAGGCTCGCAAGTTGGTTCACATTTTTCCTCTGTCGCAAGTTGGTTCGCGTTTTTCCTCTAGGGCCGTGATGTTACGAGACTGCCAGAAGAGTTCAGCCGAATCTTGACTTCCCGAATCCTGGTTGGTGACCTTTTTCTCCGTTTTTCTAGGAGTGGTCTCGAGGTCTGGTCTTTTTCGTTTTTGTTCTGCGGCGTAACACATCTGTGATACTCTTGGGTTTCCCCATATTACCTCGATTCCGTTATGGGTTGGAAACTTGAGGCAAAGATGATACGTGGATGGGATGGCACGCATAGCGTTCAACCATGGCGTTCCCATGATAACGTTGTAAGATGCAGGATGGTCAACAACTAGAAACTCTGTGACTCTTGTCACGGTTCCGGCTTTGACTGCGAGATTAATCGATCCGTAGGCCATGGTCGTTTCTCCCGAAAGTCCCAGTAGTGGGCTAGGGTATTTCACGATTTCGAATTGATCGATGCCCATTTTCTCGAGAGTATCTTTGAAGATGATATCGGCCAAACTTCCGGTGTCGATTAGCACCCTTGCGAC
>NC_027755.1:8642-17020 GCF_000695525.1 Brassica oleracea var. oleracea
GAGCTCGGTCGCTACGTAGCGACCGAGCTCCGGCTCGAGCTCGGTTGCTACGTAGCGACCGAGCGGAATGGGCGTTTGGTCGCTATGTAGCGACTGAGCTTTGGCTCGAACTCGGTTGCTACGTAGCGACCGAGCGGAGCACGCGTTTGGTCACTACGTAACGATCCTTCTCGAGCTCTTGTCCGATGATTCGCGTTTCTTCCGCAATGGTTTTTCGTAAAGAAGAATCTATTTCGAAAAAGTATTTGTCGGAGAAGTTTCCTACGTTTTTCTTCTTCGGAGATTTTGGACGTTAACTTCGTCGTAACCGTTTTCGACCCCAACAGAGATGCACACTGTTATGAAGGACGTTGTTACGATGTCTCCAAATGTGATAAATGGTCCCGTGACAGAGCAGCTTCCTGAGTGTTGAAGGAGCTGCTTGTGATGAATATCTGCACCAGGAAAGGAGTTCTCTCCTCGCTCTACGTAAATTCCCACTTCTCATAAATTAAACAAATGAAAAGTTTATTCGCTTTGAATCATAGGAATAATGAAAGTTTAATCTATCACTCTGCGCGTGAGTGATTTAAATAAACTGGAACAACAAACCTAAAATGTAACTATTATATTTTTTTTATTTTTATGTAACTATAATATTTGAAGCTTAATCCAAACTTTTAAGTTAGTTTTGAGAAAACTAATTACCTGATTGTTACTGCTGCTTCAATAAAACGAGATGGTTTTGAAGTAGTGGTATATCCAGGTTTATACTCCTGCAATACAATGTATAATTTTACAATGTTAACTCTAACTGCATTAACAGAAATACATATTCTGTTAAATCGATCTTTTTTAAAAACACTCCAAGCAAACTAATTGGAAAATCTAACTAAAAGCTGGTTTATCTTTATTTATCGTAAAATTGAAGTGGTTACGTTATAATAAAGAAACGAAATTAGCTGATTAAGACGTCATGTTTTTTCAGAATACAGATACATAATATAGTAAATTGCTAAAACCTGAGACTAAGGCCTGACTGGTTTTCCTGCTACGATCCACAAACGCACTTTGGCGGTTGGTAGCGGTAGACAGCGTTTCGAAACAATCATACAAACCGCTATAAATCGTTCTGAACCGTTCCGAACCTCTTAAAATCAAAAACTGGTTCTAACTAGCGTTTGCGGTTCCGGGTGAAAATATAAATATAAAATTATTATCAAAAATATTTTAAAATTAAAATTTTAAAATGAAAATATTATAAATAATATATACATATTTTATATATTAGTTAAAATTCACAAACAATATCATAATTTACTTTATAATAACTTTAAACTAACTATTTATTAGAATTTTTAAACATTTATATACACACATATATAAAGATAAACACACATATAAAACGCAATAAATTTTTTTTGAATTTTTTTTAATATAAATCTTCAGAACAAATTTTATTAATATTATAACTTTCAACTGATTTAAATTTTTTATAAATAATATGTTAATATGGGTAATTTATTATTAAAGCTGCAATATCTTATATCCCGCATACGCAACAATTTTCAAACGTTGTACCAGTCATACAAAACGCTTAATAACGCTTGAAATCGCAACCACCCGCATCCGTAAACTTCCGCACCCGGAACCGCAACTGCTGCGTTTAAACCAGTCGGACCCTTAAAGCGAAGATATTGAGAACTAGCAAATTAACATCAAAACCGTACTGCAGTGTCCGATGCTTTTTCTTTTGGGAAAATTGTATTTTTAAAAGCAAAAAAAATGATAACTATGTTCTTTTAGAATAATATCTATTTTGTGTCATTTTTGCCTATAACACCTTTTAATATTTTTGAAAATAAATTTAATAAATAGTTTTACAAACAAAAAAATTGAAAAAATAGTAATTATTGATAAAATACATATATGAACTTAGTGGTATTTTTTTCAGTTCTAAAATGTTTAAATCATAATTTTCAGATTCTGTTCTAAATAAAGTCGAAATGACATTCTACGAAATAGAAAACGAAATACACTTTTTCATTGAATCTACAATGTTTAGAATACGTGATCTACGTAAATAAGAGTATTCTAAACCTACTGATTTAAAATCTTTAGAAATCAAAATATATACATTAATATAAATCTAAAACACGTATAAACTAACTTCTACAGATTTACTGTAAAACTAAAACATGTAGAATTCAAAATCTACATATTACTATAATTCTAAAAACCTGTATAAGCCGATTTCTACATATTAGTTGTATTCTACGAATAAAAAATCAGTTCTTAAAAATATGGAAACAAAATATTTGGAAATATTCACTTTCATATTTTGAAAAAATCGATTTAAAAAAAACAAAAAAAGCGAAAAAAGTGGTAACTTTCTTCTCACACCGTCTTCTATATTCCATTGATTGTTCACAAAATTTTTACATTATTTCTACCATGATTCATATCTATGCTTCCACGGATCGATCGGTCAATAATTCGAGATCGGTCGATCTGTATGAAATCGATCTTTGTTGATCGAGTGAAATTGACCAGGTCGATTAGTATATACTCCGCGTTTTTTTATTCTGTATAATGATCAGGATCGATCGATCCGTTCGACCTTGTAATTTCGGATTGATCGATCCCGCTTGATCGAACTCATTATTTATTATATTTAAAAGTTATAATTTTAAAGGTATTATTGTCATTTTGAAAATATTTAGCCTAATGAGACATAAAGTATACGAGATTAATCTAAAAGGACATAGTAATCATTTTTTGCTCTAAAAAACAATTTTCTCATTTTTTTTTTACTTTAAAATCTTTTTTCAAGAAATTCCTAGTTCTCCAGCCATAATTAGAAAATAAATACGTGCACCAAAGTGTAATGGGTCCCATAAAACGATGGATCCAGTTACCATATTTGTTCCAAACTAATTGAATATCTAGATTAAATAAATAAATAACTCGAATAAGATATGATTAACAGGATGGCATTGGCTCATTGATTACTGTTGGGGGTGGATTTACATCTTCCCTCAAGCCCCATTAGACAATGAGCTATGCCCATTTTACTATGAAGCCCTAGTTTCTTCCTTGTATAAATAAAGAGACACATCTCTTTAGCAAGGGATCTTCTTCTTCCCATTTTAAATACTAAACACTTCATACAAAGAGCTTATTGATTCTTAGATTTATTTACACTTGTAATCATACATGTAATATAATCTTTAATCAATAAAATTTTTTTGATGTTTATGTTGATTTCTCTTTAGCCTCAAGAATCTAAGAAATCTATTTCTTAAATTTTTCGTTGTATGAATCCGACAAACACACCATTTTCGGTTCAAACAGTTGGCGCTAGAAGGAGGGGCAAAGAGAACAATCTTCATAGCATATCAAACTTGGAAAAACCTAGATCTTGGTAAAAAAAAAAAAAAAAAAAGCAATCAAGAATCAAGATCGACTCTTTCATCTTCCATTTTCAAAGAGTTTCGTCGAACACTTGGCGTGCACTAGAGTTATTGATTGTTGCTGAGTGAAACTTGAAGGGAGATCCGAATCTGGGTTATGCTTTCGAACCCAAGCTTCCTTACAAGAGCATGGATCTGTTGGCCGACAAAGGAGAGAGCTTTATGAGCTGACAAAGCATGAAGCAACAAGGAGCCTGTATCTCCCCAAGCTTTATAGAGAAGCATATCTGGTGCTAGCTAAGCTCATTGCTTTTTTGATTTGGGTCTGTTCAAGAGAGATCAAGCAAGCATTACGTTGTGTTCCGTCATGGATGAAGCTTCTCCTGCAGTAGCTGTAGCATTCAGACGAAGCTCTCGGAACGGCGACGTCGTCGTTCTCCAGCGGAGGTTGTGGGTTGGTTCTTCTTACCAACTCGCTTAACCTTCTACTATGAAGTATCAGAGAGTACAAGACAAAGGAGGAGGAGGAAGGGAAGCCCTACTATCTGTTTCAATTAGAGGAGACAAGCACGGAAGATGACTCAACGATCTCGGCAAAGGCTGTAACCGGCTCAATCTTCTTAAGAAAAAAAAAGTAACAACGTCTCTGAGCTCCATCAAGACAAGGAGCCCAAGCTTGACTCCACAGATAAAGCTCTGATCTTTTCTTGTAATTGAGCTCTTTGACTTCAAGCTTCTCGTCACATGAAGGTTCTTGTCACGTCTCAAAGGTTCATCTCCAGCAACTAGCTCCCGACTTGAGTTCTGACGACAAGAGGAAACAGCACATGAGACATGAGCTTATCTTCATATCACCTCTCCAAGAAGCCGCAACTTGTGGCTTCCAGCAACCTGGCAATCATCTCGGAGAAATGATCTCGACGAAGCTCACGAGCTTGATATCGGCACAAGCTCGTCACTTCTGTTTCCTCTTGCTCGTAAAGATTGCAACGAGCTCAATGGCAATCATCTCGGAGAAATGATCTCGACGAAGCTCACGAGCTTGATCTCGGCACGAGCTCGTCACTTCTGTTTCCTCTTGCTCGTAAAGATTGCAACGACATGATCTCGGACCGAAAGTCTCAGTCTTGGCGTTACTGCTTGTCTGGTCAGATGAGCAACCATTCGATCTACCTTGAGAAACACATGATCTTTGCTGCACTGTTGGATCGAGTTCTTGAGATCCCGAGCTCTAGATTTGATTACGAGAACGACAGAGTGACAGATATAGATCGGATTAACCCTTGCTTGGGAAGAAGTGTTGTTGTTTCTTTCGATCAGTGCAAGGAGATGGATAAGAAGAAGAAAAGAGGGATCTTGAGTCAATCACCTCATCAACATGAAGCCTCTTCTGTTTCTCTCCTTATCCAACAACAGCTTTGTGGATTTGTCAGAAGCTATGAAGTTTCTGTTCTGATTCTGTCAGCAGCTTCAACAACAGCTTCTGTTTCACATCTGCTAAGTTATGCTCCAAGTTCGAGACCAGATCACGGCAATGACCACCTAAACCTACAAGGAAGCTTCCTCCTTTTCATCCCTAACGATCTTCCATGGCGATAGCTAACTCGTTTTGACCGAGATGTCGAGCTCTGTTTTTAAAGATTTACTCCTACCAACTCGAGCTCCAACGTAAATGGACACAATCCGTGTTTCATCTTCACCACAACTCATTTCGAGAAGTGGAGATCGCAACATATCGATAGTCACGCTCCAGCTTGTTGCTGCGTCATGTGATGGTCCCATTCAGATTCACAAGGTTACTATGTGAGACAGCTCACTGCTTCAGTACAAAGTCGTTGGCATCTTGGCACCCGATCCGGGCAATCGCGCGATCACCTCAGTAACAACCGGGAACAAGAGCTCTAACGCTCTCGTTGATGCATCAAAGGAACGTTATCACTGCCTAGATGCTATTTGACTTCTTCACCCAAAGATAAGCTCTCTTATTGAATCATCGCATGCTTTAATCACTTTCGAAATTATGGCTTTGGTTTAAATTATTAAACGGCTCATGAGTATTAAGCAAAATAAGATTTGATGGTTTGCTTATCAATTACATAAGACTTGATTATCTCTTTTGGATAAACTCAATCTGATGATCATCATATTTTTTCTTTGTGAGCCAGAATCAATTGCGAGGCAGACATGTGACCGGCTCGGATTAATCTCTTGTCATTGCACCACAAATGACAAGCCCAGATTATGATTCTCACGAAGATTTTACCACAAGCGGCACAAGCCAGAACGTTTCTCAACGTCATCATAGCCTGACAAGCATACACGCCAACAACTTGCTCGACACACACGATCTCAACACGAGACTTCGGGGCGGCAATAGTTCGGTAAACATGCATTTTAGGCACGAGTTTAAATTGAACTTGCTTTTTATTAGGCACGAGTTTGTGGTCGACTCGCTTATTGTTAGACACGAGTTTACAAAAACTCGTCTTTGGCTAGGCATGAGTTTACAGAAGCTCTCCTTCCACTAGGCACGAGCTCTCAGTAAACTCGCCTCTGCCTTAGCATGAGTCAAGTAAACTCGTCTTTCGCTAAGCACGAGTTTAAAGCAAACTCGCTTCTTACTAGGCACAAGTTCGAAATAAACTCGCCTAAACCGTCATAGGCATGAATGTGTCTAGTTCATTATCTAATTAAGCACGAGTTTAAAGCAAACTCGCTTCTTACTAGGCACAAGTTCGAAATAAACTCGCCTAAACCGTCATAGGCATGAATGTGTCTAGTTCATTGTCTAATAAACCCTATTCGTAAACTTCGCAGAGATCGATTCCATCTCTCTCAACGAACTTGGGGGGGACTTACTGTTGGGGGTGGATTTACATCTTCCCTCAAGCCCCATTAGACAATGAGCTATGCCCATTTTACTATGAAGCCCTAGTTTCTTCCTTGTATAAATAAAGAGACACATCTCTTTAGCAAGGGATCTTCTTCTTCCCATTTTAAATACTAAACACTTCATACAAAGAGCTTATTGATTCTTAGATTTATTTACACTTGTAATCATACATGTAATATAATCTTTAATCAATAAATTCTTTTTGATGTTCATTTTCCATTTGATTTCTATGTTGATTTCTCTTTAGCCTCAAGAATCTAAGAAATCTATTTCTTAAATTCTTCGTTGTATGAATCCGACAAACACACCATTTTCGGTTCAAACAATTACGATATTTTAAAGAGACTCGAATATTTTTCTTCCCTGATAATGCAAAAAAAGATCACGGGACACGACACGAAGGAGTATATCTTTGAAACACGTAATTGTCTTAGAAAAAACAAACAAGGAGATAACGATCAATTTTTATTTTTTAAAGACAAGATGAAAACAAATTATTTAAAAACATCAAAAGAATCAAATCGTTCCCGAAATAGTAATATTCGAACTTATTGATTTATTTTTTTTTTTTGAAAATTTGGATGAGAATTGGTCAAACCTGGAGACATATTTCACAAATGGTGTTTCCTTTCTCATCGCACCATCGTTGTATGCAATCTCTGTGCGCAAACTGATCAAACGAAATAAATCATCTTTTCATACTGACAAAATAGTTTTACAATAAAGATAAGCTTATTTCAAAATTGAGATTTTGATATTTCGATACCTTGAGGGTGCCTGAGCAAGAACAAGGAGCTTCAAAGTAGCTCTCGGCTTCTTCTTCGTGACAGATTCTGCAGCGTGAGAAATTTGATATTAAATCGCTAATATCTTCGATGAATAATATTACATCTCCCATCTCTGATCTCTCCGTCTCTGCGATTGAGTTTCTAAGCTCTGCTTTTTTAAAATGTTTTACTCTGTTTCTTGTTTCTCTCAGAGAACAACAACATAACAACAACATATGAAAGAAAGAGAGAGAGAGAGAGTCCAACTTAAAAAGGTATTCATGATGAGTAGAACTGTAAACTGGCTGTCGGATGGGAGTCCATGTCCACGTACATCTGGGCTTCCACTAATTATATCCATATTTCCATGTGGGTTTTAAGTGGTCAGAATTTGGAAACCAATTTATTTATGGGTTTTTATGGAATTGGGCAATGTGAACTTGGGTGGCCCAATAAAGAAAAATTTCTAGGGTTTTCAATTTTGAGGAAAAATTAAAAAAATTTTATTTTTCTCTTTTCACGAAACTAGCGAGTCGGCATCTCTTTTGGCGATTGCGACGACGACGAAGCTCTCCGTTCTCCTCCTGTCCTTCGTCTGTTTTCCACTTCTCCTCTTGTCCTCCGTATGTTTTCCACTTCTCCTCCTATCCTCCGACCGTTCTCCACTTCTCCTCTCTTCCTCCATCTGTTCTCAACTTCTTCTCCGTGACTCCGTCTGTTCTCATCTTCTCCTCCGGTCAGTTTCCATCCTTTGGGTTTGTTCATATTGATGATTTGTTTGAGATCTGAGTTGGGTTTTTTTTTATCTGAGATGGATTTTTGTTTGTGATCTGAGTTGGGTTTGTTCATATTGATGAATCTGAGATTGGGTTTTATGAGATTTGAGATAGGTTCAAGTTTACTGATCTGTACGCATTCAGTTTGTTTGTATCCGTTCTTGTATAGATATGGATTGATTCTTTAAGTTTCGTTCTATCCGTTTGTATTGCGTTTGAGATATGTAACTTAATGGTTTTGTTCTTTTGTAACAGGACGCTGGAGGTTCGAGTCCTTGACACTTGACAGACAAGAGTAGCTGAAGTGAGAGAGCGTTTCTGTAGTGACACACAAGGTAACTTGTCTCTTGCAAAACTGAATGTGTGTTTTATTGATTTGTTATGGGATATGATCAGCTGATGATTTGTTATGAGATATGTAGAGGTCATCGATGAGTTTGATGTGTTTTATGAGTTTGCTTGCTACTTTTATATGATTTAAACTATGATCAAATGTGCTTCTCACTATAGCACATATTTAAAAAACGAGTTATCATCACATTCTGTTTTG
>NC_027755.1:17120-34404 GCF_000695525.1 Brassica oleracea var. oleracea
CAATAGCCTTGATTGAGCATAACCTGCCGTACTCTTTTGTTGAGTACTGCTGATGTGCTTGATCCGAGGTTGATGATTGGATTTCTAGAGTATTGCTTCACAACTCTAGATGCAGCGACATGTAAGACGAAATTGGATCATATTAAGAAGAAGTTGAAGAAGTTGTTTGATGTCTACAAGAAGAACAAAAAGAAAAACATGGCTAGAACTTCAGGATCAACTTCAGGAACTACAGCACAGACTACTTTACCAGGATATGATGTAAGATCGTTTCATTGCATTGCTCATTAGTGTGTTTATGCTTTCTTAAGGTCTGAGCATTACTGTTTTTATTTCGGGTTGCAGGCATACTATGCTTTCTTCTCACAGAACGCTGGTGGTAATGGGAAGTCAGCCTTGGATAAGTACCTAGAAGAACCGGTTTTAGACATGATGGCCTTCAAGAGTTTGAATGTTCTCTCCTACTGGAGAGACAATGCTAATCGGTTTAAGGAGCTCGCATCAATGGCATGTGACGTCTTGAGCATACCCATCACCACAGTTGCTTCAGAATCATCCTTCAGCATTGGAAGCCGTGTATTGAACAAATACAGAAGCTGCCTTCGCCCTTCGAATGTCAGAGCACTGATTTGCGCAAGAAATTGGCTAAGAGGATTTGAGTCTTTAGACTGTAAGTTCTTGATCATTAGTCTCTGGTTATATCCTTAGATTTGTCTCTGGTCTTGTCCTTGAAACTAATAATTGAATTTTCTTAGGTGATGAAGTGGATTTTGAACCCTTGGAGTTGGAGGAAGTTGGAGAAGTTAATGAAACATGTCAAGTCTGAGTTCATGGGTAAGACTTGAGTCTGCTTGCTACTTATGCTTTCACATTGCTATCTTGTGTTTTGTATGTTTGAGTCTGCTTATACATTGCTATCTTGTGTTGTGCATGGCTAATTAATAACATTATCTCTTGATTTGGTGCAGGCAAGTGACATGTATGAAATTGAGCACTTATGGAGTTTGAACTTTGAAGTTATGTCTTTAAGTATTTATGATGCTATTTATGAACTGATGATATTTAAGTATTTATGAACTAATGCTATGTACTTATGAATTTATGGATGAATTTTAATCTTGTGAATTTATATTTGAATTTTTAGGCTTATAAATTGAAATTCAAAATATTCTTATATGGTTCTTAATGGACCCCATGGCAGTCCATATAAATATGGGTGTTAGTGGATTTGGGTCTTAATGAACATGGTCCTTAATGATAATGGTCACTCTTTGTCCACAAATAATAAATGAACAATCGGATATGGGCTAATGGACATGGACTCGCCCAGCTTACGGTTATAATGATGAGTTGACAACTTTCCCTTTCAGTTGTCTTTGTTTTATTTGGATAACAATATCAATATTCTTTTTTTTTTGTCAACATATTATTTTCCTACTAATATCTATATTCTTTGTTTATGCTCCTATAATATATCCTCATGTAAGTCGTAATAAGAATTTTCCAATAATCATTTTACTAATCTTGTAGATTTTTCCAGTGCTGTAATTTGTTTTGCCTTTTCAGATCAATATGACAGATGACTTATAAATTCATTTACATACTTGTATTACCTATATTGAGTTTTTGACAACTATTAAACTTGTTTACTAACAATCTCATAGTAGAATAGAATAAGTGAATAACCATGTAAATATATGATTCAATATGTATTCTAAAACTCGTACATGAGTTTAAATCATATATTTATTTTTAATCTATGGTATTTTGAAAATTATAGTATATATAGTTGCAGAAACACATTCATTTATAGTTTTATAATGAACATATGGATGCACAGAATTAGAAGTTCAGATGAGCCAGACCCAGCCAAGAACTGAGCCACAAACAAGACCTATTCCTAGAAAAACAATCATGAAGACTGCCGCAAGTTCTGCTTCTGATGCGTGGACCGTTTTGGGAGCCATGATCATGAGGACACTAGTGAGATAGCCGTTGGTGAGGCCTAGCATGAACGTGAGAACAACCACTGGCACTTCTGTTCTAAGCCAATGCGGTCCACGTAGACACGCAGAGAAGAGAGGGTAAAAGAGAAGCCTAAGGATACAAGCCCAAGTAGCAGATTTAATATTCTGCCATAGATAGAGGGCGGTGAGTGACTTGCCAACGAAATCAGAGATGTTGTAGACTGTGATGAGCAAAATAGGATACCAACTCTGGAGAAGTTGGGACTTCAGATTCTCTGCTAGAAATCCTGGAAATATCGATAAGGTAACAGTATAGATTATCAGAACACCCGAGGCTGGCCACTTGATCTTCCTCCCAACCATCCATACTGTTAGATTTGAATACAAAGGTTGATGAAGACTAAGGTGGTGTTGCATCACTGGTAACTTGTATAGCACGTTACAGCAAAGGAGGCAGCATAGTAGGATGGTGGAGCTCACTATGAAGTAGCAATGAGCACTGGTTCGCATCCCCTGTGGTGTCTGTGGCAGCGAAGCTTTAGTCGTAATCCTAAGGACCGAAACTATAATACCTACCAAAAAGACAGAAAAATAGTATAAGATTAACGTTAATTTAGTTATTTTAAGGCTACTTGTTTAATTATTTATATATTGGATATTTTCTAAATAATTACTAACAACATAACGATAGCCTTTATCATAAGTGCGGTTTCGGATACCGGTAAAGTGACCACCCCTAGCTTTATGTATATAACTATTTATTTTTATAAAAAAACTAGCCTCAAAATAGTATATATATATGGTGGTCAGAATCAAGTACGAAGTATGTGTATTATGCCATTTTTAAATGGAATTAAAAGAGGTTTACCTGAAGAGGCAGTCCCGGCAAAAATTGCTTGCATGTACTGTCTAGGAAGCTTTCCGGCTGAACCGATCAAACTTCCTCCGACCAGTCCATCAGCTAAACCACAGAGCACGACTGATCCAACCATCAACATATAAGAGATATTCTCATTCTTTTCACCTTTCCAAACCCAATCTATGATTGGCGAAACCATCATGGAGATGATGAACATGGAAAAACCCAAGTTCAACCTCAGTCTATGGCTCAACCTTGTGTTCCAAGTCATCATCAAAACCAGAACAAGGACCGAGCAACTCATGTAAGCCACGGTGAACGTCTTCTCCACATGCTTGTCGGGATACAAGTAGCCAAAGTAATCAACGGCAGTGATCAAAGCGTTCCATGGTATTAAACTACCAGCACCCAACAAGAAATGGATCACGTACGCCGCTCTATACGCGTCTCTTGTGTCGACTTCATCAACAATCACTTTCTCACCCACCATTTTCTCTCTCTCTCTCTCTTTTCACTAAGTTTGCAATTTAGGTTCTTGAAAACTTTCTGATGATGCTGGCTTCATTATAAAGCAAGGGTGGTGGGAGATTTGATTAGATTTGTTGTGATGTTTGGTGGTGGGCAAGACACACACGAGTCAGATCCTAACATTTATTATTATTCGGGATTGCGATTCTTTGATCATCAGAGCTTATATCATAAAAGAAAAAAAAAACTGTAGAAGGTCTGGTTGGTGGGACACAAAAACAGATGGGTTAGAATTAAAGTTACTACTTTGTGTGCATGACATTGGTCAGGACTTTCGTCCTTTCGATACCCTTATATTCCATTTACTGCATTAACGCAACAAAACATGAATAAAGAATGATCTAAACCGGTCTATACCGGAATATAATCAAACGACTTTAAACCGCCAAAATAAAACCATTTCAACGGAAACTAAGGACGTTGAAAGCTTCAAGGAACAACAACTTAACCGGAAACAAGAGAACAACGATCAAAGGCATATGTTGAGAGGCCACAAGGCGGCTAAACCTCTGCAAAGACTTTCTTCCTGTCTTCATCATCCCTGAGAAATCCTGACCGTTGTTACCGATGGCAGTCCCCGAGCTCCTCCCGCTTTCTCTAGCAACCAGAATAGGCCACCAGAGACTCCGACGATGCTCCCTCTTCAACCTCCTTATCTGACTCACTTCTTTTCTTATCACACTCCTAACCGCTTTCAGATATGAGTTCATGTCATGGTCCCTTTGTATGGTCCCGCTCGACCCGTAAGCTGATCTGTCGCTAAGGATATCCAGAGGATGCGGCGTGTTCAAGAAAACCGTTTGCGCAGCTCTCAACCGTTGTTCCTCCTCATCATCCAGCGATTCAAAACCACCACCGGTTAGAAGATATAAACCATTTCCTATAGGAAGTAGATCGTGTCCTGGAGAGAATGACTCATCCGGTTGGAGGATTAGAAGCTCCCCCATGGGAGAATACAACATACTCTGCTTGTTAAGACAAGGATGGCTACGGAAGTTTCCGTTAACAGCTTTGAGAAGCTCTGCTACATGGTAAGGGTAGTTACAAGAAAACGCTCTCGGGACAATGTCACGGTGCATTATGATGGCTTGGACATGGCTTTTAGGCAATCCTAGCTTTTTAAGAAGACTGTCGCCTCCACATAGTACAAAGGGCGCACCAAATGTTATGACAGGGAGTAAAGAAGAAGCAGATACTTCACCTCGAACCAGTAACATGATGTTTAGTAATAAGGATAAGCTTCCGCCTAGAGAATGTCCGGTGAAACGGAACTTAGCTCTGTTTCCATGGGCTTTGATGTGGGCTTTGACTTCAGGTAGCATTTGTTCATACATTCCTTTGGCAGCTTCGTATATACCTCTGTGAACAATGGCACCATCATCGAGTTCCTCAAATTCAATTGGCTCAAAGAGAAGGTTTGCTTGCCAAGAAGCTAGAGATTCCGATCCCTACAATATAAAACATCATAAGAGAATGAAATCTCGAATTTGAACTTTTTGTTTTGTGTTGTTTATTACCTGAATGACAAAGAATCTGGTGAGAGTTTGATCATCATCGCAAATAAACCAATCACAAGGAGAGGAGATGGTAGATTTCAAATCGTCAGCAACAGCTTGTTTGACATCTTCCTCAGCAGCAACAACACAAGTAACAGAGCTGGTTAAAGAAGAAGAAGATGACGACGATTCCTCCTCATCATCGTTTTTGGAGGAAGAAGGGAAAGGAAGAATGTTGGTGGTACGAGACTGAAGGTAAGAAGCAGCTGATGCAACAACCTCATATGCAGCAGACGCACCTTTGTTCTCCTCGTCTTCAACTTCTTCATCCTCCTCCTTTGGCTTGGTCTCAGCTGAAACTTGAGCCTTTAAAGCTAATTCTGTTTTCTCAGCTGACGAAGTTACGAATCTAAGGCCGTAATACTTGGAGAGATTGGCAGGCTGAATTAGAAAATTCCAGACAAGAGAATGATATATCAATACAACAAAAAACAATGTCGAATAATATTATGGATAAAGTTCTAACCTTGATCTTTGAAATGGAATAAGCCAAATTTCCCAAATAAGACATTTGGGCATAGAGTTTTGATTCGGACAAGGAGACCCTCTTGAGCAATTTAGAGAATGACTCTCTGTGCATCTGAAATTTGTTTTCTTCGTCACCATCATCTTCCAAAACCGAACATACACCGTCGTCTTCAGGCAATACAGCGTCGTTTAGCTCCTCCTCCTCTTCTTCTTCTATCTCTCCATCTCTCCACATAGAATGCACATCCAAGATCTTCAAAATCCAGCTCCCATTTCGCCTCTCCGTCTCCATTTCCACCGCCGACGGCTCCTCCTCCGCGATTGGCTTTCTTGAATCGCCAGAATCCACCAGAACAGCGTCATCCAGACCCAAGCCGCTTCGTCTTCTCGACGCGATTCCACCACCGCGGGACCAAAAGGGCGTCAATGGGTGTTTGAAAGAGGACCCAGAAGGTCTCCTTTTCTGCGATGCGTTTGCTCTCACTTCTACAACTCCTCCACAACCGCTTACGCCGCTTCCAACCGCTTTGATCGCTGGAATTACGCCGGGATTCAGACACAAACTATCCATCTTTTGTTCTGTTTCCTTATTTAAAAAAAAAAGAGCTTTTATTATTGAATTTTGGATTCTTCTGATTCCCACTTCAATTTATTACTTCAAACTTTATAATTTCTTTGGGAATGCAAAATTCTATTCCACAAAAGATTTAGAACTCAGAAAATTTAGAAGGGGAGAAGAATAAATTGTTGTTTATCTACCGAAGAGGAAACTTTTGTGTTGAGATCTTTCAATGCTATATTTTCGTTTCTCTTTAAAATAGAAAAAACACAAGACTTTTCCCTTTCTCTTCTTTCTTTGCGATATTTGTTTTTGTTCTGGGAGAAAGAAAGAATTAAAATGAAGAATTCTAGGCGAACCGAACGTCGTCGTTTACCATTACACATACATACGTGTAATACGCGTGACTTATCCATCCAACACGTTTTGCCCCACACGGATCCCCCATAAGCAATGGGATAGTCGACATTGGTTCAGAAATTTTGCCGACTTTCAAAATTTAATGTTTTTATAAATGGGTATTTCATTTCATAAATGACATAAATATATTTAAAGTTTTTTATTTAGCTTTAAGCCAAAAAAAAAGAGAGTTATTTAGATTTTAACACCGTGCTAAAAAGAAATTAATTAATTTAAGTTTAGTTATTACAAATGAAAGAAATTATTTTAAAAGTTATAAAGTTTAAATGTAAGTTTCCTACAATATCCACGTGGGACCACCAGGACAAGACTGCCACGTCATAATGTATAAATGGATATAGGTGTACTAACCAACCCATGTGACGTGTTCCAAGATTTTGTGTTCTATCCAATGGGAGACGTGGCATATTCAGAATGCTCATGCACTTTGTCTTCCCACTGTTGTGTGCTTGCATGCATGTCTTTTTAGGTGAGTCTTTTTGGCTAGTTGGTGAGGTATATGTCCAAAATGCAATCCCAACTACTTGCACGACACTAAAAGCTTATTAGTCTTCTTTTCTTGTTTACCCTTGAGATTACCATGATATATTTCAAACATACGTTGAAATGGTATACTAAAAACATATATAAAATTTTCAGAAGAGATTACAAATGTTATATATATTTTGGAAAATGTCGTCAAACAACAACAGTAAGACAATTTGAAAAGTAACCGAGCCCACGAAGCAAAAGTTGACACCACTCAACCTTTCCCCAAATCTCTCCCACCACTGGATTGACTTGTGATAAAGAAATCTCAGCACCCCAAATCTCATTGCTATCCTGCATCAACAATATCATGAGCTTTTCACCACAACTAGCAACGCACGCCTCTTTACAACCCTTAACGAGTCCTTCCACACCTTTAACCACTCCGCAAGGCAACCGGTGCTTTAGATCATACGCACTTAAACAATTGTTACAAGTATCATAGCTATAAAATATGCCGTCTATGATACAACCTGGACCAGTATTCCCTTTCCAACTAGAATGCAGCCTTTTGTCCGTACCAATTTCCCATCTACCTTCCCTTGGGTTGAAAACAAAGTTATTCTCATCACCCTTGATGATGTATATCTTTTCCTCGCTAATCAGCCTACAACCCGCCTCAAGACCATAGTTCTCCTCACCGCATTCCCACGTTTGTGTTTCCCTCTCTAACACCATCATCCTGTTTGATGACCACGAACCGTTTTCGGTATCCCGGTAATGACCTCCAACTACGTATATCTTTGCATCGATGACGTTAGCGACCGAATCATTGACCACCTTAGGCATGACGCAAAAATGGCGCACCGTGTTAGATCCACAGTCGATCACTAACACATCGGATGTGAATTTTCTATTGTAATATCCACCCATGACAAATATCCTTGAACCCACTACTACGTAGCCTCCTCCAGTCCTCCCACATCTGGGGAAGGCAGAGGAGGAAGCGAGGGGATAGGGACCAAACACTTGCTGCTACGGAGGAGAGTATACAAGCGGGTGTTCGAGGTGGAACCATTACGGATGGGTACATAGATGCAAGTTTCGGTGCGTCCTAATGAAGCCCGTCTGGCGTAAAGCTGAGGGGAAGCAACAATGGAGCGGAAGAGCTTAGAAACGAGGGAAAGAGTGACATACTCGTCTTTAGAGACACGAGCTATGCACTCAATCAAAAGATCGTCAGGAAGTGAAGAGATCGGAGACGTCTTCTTTATTTTCCCATGCCCCCCTACACATAGCAATCCCCATTTTGAGAGAGAATCTGAACGAGCGGAGAATGCAAGAGAATCAGTGACACAAGTTCCTTAGTTACATATATTTAGATGCAGTTATAAAAGATTTGGTAATATTTAAAATAAGGTCACATGGGGAAAAAATGTTAGACTAATCATTTATCAACTGATTATAGTTTGAGTAAAGTTTTACTAAATTAATTGATAAAAATTAGAACGATTCCCATGTACCATAAAAGAGAATTAAAAATACATTAATACAAATGTAGAATGTGGTTATAAATTTTCAAACAGCACTAAAAGTATATGATTCAGTATATAGAGCGTTTACGTAAAATTCAATATTTTCGTCGGGGTTTATACCTAGATTTTGAATTTTCTTTTAAATATGACAATATTATTTTAATGCATAGTTGCATCATGTACTAACATATGATGATGGTCAAAGAGGCTTGAAACCTTTGTTGTCTATGTTTCTCTAGAGAATAGCGATTTTATAGTGGTTAGTCCACTGATTTAGGGATTATATGAAGTTTTACTAAATTAATTGAAAAAAATAGAATAATGCTCATGTACATGAAAGAGAGTTTAAAATACATTAATACAAATTTATAATATGGTTAAAAAATTTAAAACAACACTAAAAATTTTTTTTAGGCTTCAGTATAAAGAGCATTTGCCGAAAAGCTCAATATTTTCGTAGGAATTGTTAAGACATAGATTTTGTGAAAAATTCAAAAATATAACAATAATTTTTTTAATGCATAGTTACACCTGCACTAACATAAGATGATGGTTAAAGAGTTTTCGAATCTTTGTTGTTTCCTTTTCTCTAAAATATCGATTTTATAATGGTTAATCCACTCATTTAAAGATTATATGAAGTGTGACTAAATTAATTGATAAATAATTAGAACGATGCCCATGTACCATGAAAGATAATTTATAATACATTAATACAAATGTAGAATGTGGTTAGAAATTTTAAAACAACACTAAGGATTATAGGCTTAGTATATTGAGCATTTACCGAAAAACTCAATATTTTCATAGGGTTTAACACATAAATTTTGAAAAAAATTCAAAAAATATGACCATACCGTTTTAATGCATTCTTACATCCTGCACTAACATATGATGATGATCTTAGAGGTTTGGATCCTTTGTTGTCTCTGTTTCTCTAGAAAATTAGATTATAGGATTTAATATATTAACCATTTACTGAAAAATTGAATATTATGTAGGAGTTAACACATAGATTTTGAGAAAAATTCAAAAAATTACAATATTGTTTTAATGCATAGTTGTATAATGAACTAACATATGATTATGGTCAGAGAGGTTTGGAACCTTTGATGTCTTCTTTTAACTAGAATAGTGATTTTATTGTGGTTTGACCACTAATTTAGAGAGCATATGAAGTTTTACTAAATTAATTGATAAAAAATAGAACGATGCCCGAAAGAGAGTTTAGAATACATTAATACAAAATTAGAAAGTGGTTTTTTTTTTTTTTTTTGTCACAAAAATTAGAAAGTGGTTAGAAATTTTAAAGCAACACTAAAAATTATAGGCTTCAATATATTAACCATTGGCCGAAAAGTGAATATCTTGTAGGGGTTAACTCATATATTTTGAGAAAAAATCAAAAACATGAAAATTCTGTTTTAATGCATAGTTGCATCCTTCACTAACATATGATTAAGGTCAAAGAGGTTTGTAACTTTTGTTGTCTCCGTTGCTCTAGAGAATATCGATTTTATTGTGGTTAGTCCACCAATTAAGTAGTATTATGGAATTTTACTAAATTAATTGACAAAAAATTAAAACGATGTCCATCTACCATTAAAGAGAGTTTGATGTACATTAATACAAATGTAGAATGTGTTTAGAAATTTTAAAACAACACTAAAGATCATAAGCTTCAGTATATTGAACATTTATAGATTTTGAGAAAAATTCAAAAATATGAAAATTCTGTTTTAATGCATAGTTGCATCATTCACTAACATATGATGAAGGTCAAAGAGGTTTGGAACTTTTTTTGTCTCCTTTGCTCTAGAGAATAGCGATTTTATAGTGGTTAGTCCAACAATTTAGGGAGTATTATGAAGTTTTATTAAATTAATTGACAAAAAAATTAAAACGATGCCATCTACCATGAAATAGAGTTTGATAAACATTAATACAAATGGATATTATGTTAAGCAATTTTAAAACAACACTAAAGATCATAAGCTTCAGTATATAGAACATTTACTGAAAACTCAATATTTTTGTAGGGTGAATTCATAGATTTTGAGAAAAAAATCAAAAATATGAAAATTATGTTTTAATGCATAGTTGCATCCTTCACTAACATATGATGAAGGTCAAAGAAGTTTGGAACTTTTTTTTTTGTCTCCTTTGCTCCAGAGAATAGCAATTTTATAGTGGTTAGTCCAACAATTTAGGGAGTATTATGAAGTTTTACTAAATTAATTGACAAAAAAAAATTAAACGATGCCCATCTACCATGAAATATAGTTTGATATACATTAATACAAATGTAGAATGTGTTTAGAAATTTTAAAACAACACTAAAGATCATAAGCTTCAGTATATAGAACATTTACCAAAAAACTCAATATTTTCGTAGGGGGTTAACTCATAGATTTTGAGAAAAAAATTCAAAAACTATGGAAATTCTGTTTTAATGCATAGTTGCATCTTTCACTAACATATGATGAATGTCAAAGATATTTGGAACTTTTTTTTGTCTCCGTTGCTCTAGAGAATAGCTATATTATAGTGGATAGTCCACCAATTTAGTAGTATTATAAAATTTTACTAAATTAATTGATTAAAAATTATAACGATGCCATGTACCATAAAAGAGAGTTTAATATTCATTAATACAAATGTATAATGTGTTTAGAAATTTTAAAATAACACTAATGATCATAAGCTTCAGTATATAGAACATTTACCGAAAAACTCAATATTTTCGTAGGGGGTTAACTCATAGATTATGAGAAAAAATCAAAAATATGAAAATTCTGTTTTAATGCATATTTGCATCTTTCACTAACATATGATGAAGGTCAAAAAGGTTTGGAACATTTGTTGTCTCCGTTGCTCTAGGGAATAGCGATTTTTTAGTGGTTAGTCCACAAATTTAGTAGTATTATGAAATTTTACTAAATTAATTGACAAAAAATTTAAACGATGCTCATCTACCATGAAAGTGAGTTTAATATACATTAATACAAATTTAGAATGTGTTTATAAATTTTAAAACAACACTGAAGACCATAAGCTTCAGTATATTGAACATTTACCGAAAAAACTCAATACTTTCGTAGGGGTTAACTCATAGATTTTGAAAAAAATTTAAAAATATGAAAATTCTGTTTTAATGCATAGTTGCATCCTTCACTAACATATAATGACGGTCAAAGAGGTTTGGAACTTTTTTTTTTCTCCTTTGCTCTAGAGAATAGCAATTTTATAGTGGTTAGTCCACCAATTTAGGGAGTATTATGAAGTTTTATTAAAATAGTTGACAAAGAAATATAAACGATGCCCATCTACCATGAAATAGAGTTTGATGTACATTAATACAAATGTAGAATGTGTTTAGAAATTTTAAAACAACACTAAAGATCATAGGCTTCAGTATATAGAACATTTACCGAAAAACTCAATATTTTTGTACGGGCTAGTTAACTCATAGATTTTGAGAAAAATTCAAAAATATGAAAATTCTGTTTTAATGCATAGTTGCATCCTTCACTAACATATAATGACGGTCAAAGAGGTTTGGAACTTTTTTTTTTCTCCTTTGCTCTAGAGCTCTAGGGAATAGCGATTTTATAGTGGTAGTCCACAAATTTAGTAGTATTATGAAATTTTACTAAATTAATTGACAAAAAATTAAAATGATGTCCATCTACCATGAAAGAGAGTTTAATATACATTAATACAAATGTAGAATGTGTTTAGAAATTTTAAAACAACACTAAAGATCATAAGCTTCAGTATATAGAACATTTACCGAAAAACTCAATATTTTCATAGGGGTTAACTCATAGATTTTAAGAAAAATTCAAAAATATGAAAATTTTGTTTTAATGCATAGTTGCATCATTCACTAACATATGATGAAGGTCAAAGAGGTTTTGAACTTTTTTTTTTGTCTCTTTTGCTCTAGAGAATAGCGATTTTATAGTTGTTAGTCCACCAATTTGATATACATTAATACAAATGTATAATGTGTTTAGAAATTTTATAACAACACTAAAGATCAATATATAGAACATTTACCGAAAAACTAAATATTTTCGTAGGGAGGTTAACTCATAGATTTTGAGAAAAATTCAAAATTATGAAAATTCTGTTTTAATGCATATTTGCATCCTTCACTAACATATGATGAAGGTCAAAGAGGTTTGGAACTTTTTGTCTCCGTTTCTCTAGAGAATAGCGATTTTATAGTAGTAAGTCCACCAATTTAGTAGTATTATGAAATTTTACTAAATTAATTGACAAAAAATTAAAACGATGCCCATCTACCATGAAAGAGAGTTTAATATACATTAATACAAATGTAGAATATGTTTAAAATTTTTAAAACAACAATAAAGATCATAAGCTTCAGTATATAGAACATTTACCGAAATACTCAATATTTTCGTAGGGGGTTAACTCATAGATTTTAAGAATAATTTAAAAATATGAAAATTCTGTTTTGATGCATAGTTGCATCATTCACTAATACATGATGAAGGTCAAAGAGGTTTGGAACTCTTTTTTGTCTTCTTTACTCTTGAGAATAACGATTTTATAGTGGTTAGTCCACCAATTTAGGGAGTATTATGAAGTTTTACTAAATTAATTGACAAAAAATTAAAACGATGCCATCTACCATGAAATAGAGTTTGATATACATTAATACAAATGGATATTGTGTTTAGAAATATTAAAACAACACTAAAGATCATAAGCTTCAGTATATAGAACATTTATCGAAAACTCAATATTTTCGTAGGGTTAACTCATAGATTTTGAGAAAATTTCGAAAATATGAAAATTATGTTTTAATGCATAGTTGCATCCTTCACTTACATATGATGAAGGTGAAAGAGGTTTGAAACTTTTTTTTTTGTCTCCTTTGCTCTAGAGAATAGCAATTTTATAGTGGTTAGTCCACCAATTTAGGGAGTATTAGAAAGTTTTACTAAATTAATTGACAAAAACATTTAAACGATGTCCGTCTACCATGAAATAGAGTTTGATGTACATTAATACAAATGTAGAATGTGTTTAGAAATTTTAAAACATCACTAAAGATCATAGGCTTCAGTATATAGAACATTTACCGAAAAACTCAATATTTTTGTACGGGTTTGTTAACTCATAGATTTTGAAAAAAAATTCAAAAATATGAAAATTCTGTTTTAATGCATAGTTGCATCCTTTACTAACATATGATGAAGGTCAAAGAGGTTTGGAACTTTTGTTGTCTCTGTTGCTCTAGAGAATAGCGATTTTATAGTGGTTAGCCACCAATGAAGTAGTATTATGGAATTTTACAAAATTAATTGACAAAAAATTAAAACAATGCCCATGTACCATGAAAGAGAGTTTAATATACATTAATACAAATGTAGAATGTGTTTAGAAATTTTGAAACAACACTAAAAGTCATAAGCTTCAGTATATAGAGCATTTACCGAAAAACTCAATATTTTCGTAGGGGTTAGTTAACTCATAGATTTTGAGAAAATTTCAAAAATATGAAATTATGTTTTAATGCATAGTTGCATCTTTCACTAACATATGATGAAGGTTAAAGAGGTTTGGAACCTTTGTTGTCTCCGTTTTTCTAGAGAATAGCGATTTTATAGTGGGTTTTTTTTTGAAACACACATTTAATTAAAACTAAAGGGTTAGTTGGGAGTCATAACAACTCCATCAACCACCAAAGGTTCAGATACATTCAAGGCAGCCTTGGCCAACCTATCTGCTTGAACATTTTTCTCTCGTGGAATCCAAACGAAAGAGACATAATCAAACACAGACATAAGAGATATGATATCCGACACTACTCCGTAGATCTCAGGCAGACAAGTTACATCGTAGATAGCTTTGATCAGTTGAGCCGAGTCCGACTCGAACCGCATCCTCTTTAGCTCCCTTTCTGCTCCCCATTTGACCGCCTCCAAAAGGGCAATGCTCTCCGCCATAAGCGCTGAGGTTACATGCGTTACACTCGTACTGGTAGATCTTGTCCCCGCAGGCGTTAGTACAAAGATCCCCAGTCCCGCGTTAGTACCGTTAGGAGACCACGCTGCATCTGATCGAACAGTAACCGTACCCCGTGGTGGTTGTAGGCAGATCGAGCTTCTGGTTGGTTTTGTGGAGCTGCTTTGTTCTTTGGATGAGCACCACTCTCTTGCTAGGGTTATCGCCTTTGAAAGAGTGTCTTCAGCTGAGCATGAGAATCCTTCAAACACGAATTTGTTCCGCTCTTTCCAGAGGCTCCATAAGATCCAGGGCACCAGCGATCCAGCTGCTTTCCCCGCAGGAGGTAAGCAGACGTTAGCGCATATAGTTGGCCACACCTCTGCTAAATCTATCATTCCGCTATAGTCCATTTCAGTTAGGAATGGGGCAAGCTGCCAGACTTTCTAAGCATACTGACAATGGAAGAATAGATGAGTAATAGATTCAGCTTCTCCACATCTCTTACATGCCGGATCAACAGGTACGTGACGTTCATTGACTCTGACTCCCACTGGTATGGCTCCTTTTAGAAGCTTCCAAGAGAACATCTTGACTTTGGGGGCACAGTCGAGCTTCCAAATATTTTTTACCCAGTTGAAATTTCCACCTTGAGGTCCATCTAGAAGGGCTTCTTCGTTGTTGACTGCAGCATAATACCCAGACTTGGTAGTATACTCCCCTGTTTTTGTTCCTAGCCAAATTTGCTTGTCCGGAGCCCCGGTATGACTCGGTCTTATGCCTTGGATCGCCTCTATATAGCTGGGTAGGTAGAGCTGGATTTTTTGCAGGTCCCATTCGCAAGACTCAGGCTGCTTTAGCTCAGCCACTCTCAGTTCCAGAAGGTGTTCATGGATCGGACCCATTGGTCTCTCTTGCGCCGTGCAGCTCAGCCAAGGGTCTTGCCATACATTGATGGACTGTCCATTGCCAACTGCCCATCCGAGGTTTTGAACGAGGAGATCCCGTCCCAACAGTATACTCCGCCACCCGTGGGACATGGTCGACGTTTCCTTGGCTAACAATATATCATTCTCCGGGCAATATTTACCCATAAGAACTCTTCCAAGTAGACAATTTGGATTTTGGAGCAGTCTCCACCCAATCTTCGCCAGCAGCGCCACATTATACGTTTGGAAATCCTGGAAACCCAACCCTCCTAGTGCCTTTGGTTTTGCCATTGATGACCATTAGACCCACGCCATCTTCTTGGCGTTTTCATTATTATCCCACCAATACCGCGTAACCGCCGACTGGATCCTCTTACAAAGTGATACCGGCAGTTCAAAACATGTCATGGAGTAAGAAGGTACAGCCGATAGTACACTTTGGATCATGACTACCTTTCCAGCGGAGGAGAGAAACTTGTTGGTCCAGCTTCGTGCCTTCTGCTTGATACGCTCCACAATTGATGAAAACGTGTCCCGCTTCCGCCTTCCAAAGTTCTCGGGCATGCCCAAATATTTTCTGGTGCCATCTTCTTTCTGTATCTGGAGCTCATCCTTCACCATCGCCTTGAGGCTTACCGGGATTTTCTGGGAGAAAGTGATGGCGGACTTCTCTTTGTTGATTGATTGGCCCGAAGCTTTATAATAGTTGTTCAAGATGCCCGTAAGAGATGCACAATTTCCTCAATTTGCATCAAGAAAAAACATTGTATCGTCCGCGAAAAGAAGGTGGTTGATCCTAGGACTTGTCCGAGCCACCCGCAGCCCCTTGAGAGAGCCGTCTTCCTGCGCCCTGTTACATAATCCCGAGAGGACCTCGCTACATATGATGAATATATAGGGAGAAAGAGGGTCTCCTTGACGGATTCCTCTACTCGGTACTACCTTCCCTCTAGGCAAGCCGTTAATGAGGAAGGAGTAGGTAACATGTTGCAGGCTGGGATTCAGGCTACTCAAATGGACGGACTGAAGTTCAAGAACTCGGACTGGGCAGGACGGACGAACGGCTATGGAGCGGCTAGACGGACGCGATGGAGAGGGAGATGGCCGGTTTTGTACCTGAAACAAAGGAGTAATATTTTTATGAGTTTTTTATGGATTAAAAATGATGAACTGAAAGAAAACTAAATGATAAATTAAGAACAGAAGCAAATATGACTTTTTATGGGTTTTTTATATTGAATGGAAAATCTAGAACTATAGGATGCAAAATGAAACTAAATAAGAGAAGGATAGAGATGGCTGATGGATTCAAGTTGCTGGACTGATGTCTCTCTCAACAAGAACAGGGGATGGAGATGGCGTGAAGGTGGGATCTTGCTTGCTGGACTGATGTCTCTCTCAAGCCGGATCAAGGGATGGATTGAAGTGGATTTGCGGATGAGGTTTTGATTGAATCTCTCAATCTGATGAAGGATGGATCGAATTGATTGACTCTGTCAATCTGTGTACTGAGCTTGTTTGATTTGCACAAACAAACTAGACTCACGAAATCAATAGAACAACAAAGAATCTCTCTTTGAATCCTAAAGACCGATATTTTATACAAAGAACAATCTTTGATAAAAACTGAATAACTTTTTATTAACTTGGTGATTAAGGGTGATCTTTACAATGGACGTCTAGGAGCTTATATAATGCTCAGAGACAAAGGTCCTAACGTTCTAAAACAAATAGAAAAGGAAACAAATCAAAACTAAGAAAGAAATCGAAAACTAGCCGTTGGAGCCTTTTGTGGGATTTTGGCTCCAAGTAAAGAATCTGATCTTTCTTGAACCTGGATGGTTTAAGGGGATAAGAGAGCTTTCTTGGGACCTTCTTGAATGCTTGATAGATGCTTATCTCGTCCTTGCCTTGGTAGAAAAAGAGCTGTTGGAGTTTGAATGCAAGAGACTCCAAATAAGGCAGTTCGGTGATAATGGGGATCTTCTTATTCCTATGTGGGCTGGTGCATGG
>NC_027755.1:37009-38515 GCF_000695525.1 Brassica oleracea var. oleracea
ATGTTGCAGGCTGGGATTCAGGCTACTCAAATGGACGGACTGAGGTTCAAGAACTCGGACTGGGCAGGACGGACGAACGGCTATGGAGCGGCTGTTGCAGGCTGGGATTCAGGCTACTCAAATGGACGGACTGAAGTTCAAGAACTCGGACTGGGCAGGACGGACGAACGGCTATGGAGCGGCTAGACGGACGCGATGGAGAGGGAGATGGCCGGTTTTGTACCTGAAACAAAGGAGTAATATTTTTATGAGTTTTTTATGGATTAAAAATGATGAACTGAAAGAAAACTAAATGATAAATTAAGAACAGAAGCAAATATGACTTTTTATGGGTTTTTTATATTGAATGGAAAATCTAGAACTATAGGATGCAAAATGAAACTAAATAAGAGAAGGATAGAGATGGCTGATGGATTCAAGTTGCTGGACTGATGTCTCTCTCAACAAGAACAGGGGATGGAGATGGCGTGAAGGTGGGATCTTGCTTGCTGGACTGATGTCTCTCTCAAGCCGGATCAAGGGATGGATTGAAGTGGATTTGCGGATGAGGTTTTGATTGAATCTCTCAATCTGATGAAGGATGGATCGAATTGATTGACTCTGTCAATCTGTGTACTGAGCTTGTTTGATTTGCACAAACAAACTAGACCCACGAAATCAATAGAACAACAAAGAATCTCTCTTTGAATCCTAAAGACCGATATTTTATACAAAGAACAATCTTTGATAAAAACTTAATAACTTTTTATTAACTTGGTGATTAAGGGTGATCTTTACAATGGACGTCTAGGAGCTTATATAATGCTCAGAGACAAAGGTCCTAACATTCTAAAACAAATAGAAAGGAAACAAATCAAAACTAAGAAAGAAATCGAAAACTAGCCGTTGGAGCCTTTTGTGGGATTTTGGCTCCAAGTAAAGAATCTGATCTTTCTTGAACCTGGATGGTTTAAGGGGATAAGAGAGCTTTCTTGGGACCTTCTTGAATGCTTGATAGATGCTTATCTCGTCCTTGCCTTGGTAGAAAAAGAGCTGTTGGAGTTTGAATGCAAGAGACTCCAAATAAGGCAGTTCGGTGATAATGGGGATCTTCTTATTCCTATGTGGGCTGGTGCATGGCGACTGATCTCCTGGGTTCTGGTGCAGCTAAGGACTTCTGTAATACCTCCTGATTGGTTAAGATTATCTCCTGGTTCCCATAAATAGCTCTGGGTCGAACCAAGTTGAATTGGTTGAAGACTTTCCATAGATGACGTCGGTTTGGCCGGTTCTGGGGAATTGATCATAACTCCTAATTTCCGTGGCCATTTCTCCTGATCTTGAGCTTTCTGGAAAGCTGATAAACTCATCTTGACTCCTATGATGGGATTTGCTTCAGGACGCTCCTTAATTGAGCTTGAATCTTCTTCTAAAGTCGGGTACTCGCAGATGGACGGGTTGAGAAACCTCTGAATTGTAAAATTCATAACTTCTTGCTCCGTGAATATATTGGCCCAATTCCAATTG
>NC_027755.1:38601-40173 GCF_000695525.1 Brassica oleracea var. oleracea
CCATTTTTAGTGTACGTATATCCTGGTTGGCGCCTTGGCTGGTTGAGTAGGGCTTTGGGTTGACCTCTGGTTCAGTTGCTGATCTGATGACCGCATCATACCCTCCCCCTTGACAAAGTTTCGACCTCGAAACTGGATAACCTGCACCAAGATAGAGCAAGTCAGCTTTCATACTCTTTTGAGATTCTAAGGTCTTACCTTGATATTGTTTCGGTTTGGGGATGGATTGTGCATCAGGTGGGGACATTTCATCTCTTCTGGAGTGGATGGTCATTCAAAGTTTTGGTGGCCACGTTTCTGGTCTCCCTTAGAGTTGATTCTCCTAGCAACAAAATATTATTCGGTGGGATTTCTTTGAAACTTTCTTCTTTGCAACCTGAAAAATTCTCAACTTTCTGGACAAAAAGCAAGTGCATTATATCTGTCATGGAAATATTAAAAACATGCTGATCAACAATGAAGCTTACCATAGGTTTTGGAATTTGAACAATCCATTGTTCAGATTTTGGTTTCCACTTGTGAGGTGGTTTATGACTGAGCTTATGGTCTGGTTCCTTCCTTGCAACTTCAGTAAGCATATGGCCTTCATTTTTACTCCCTGTACCAAGAACACACATGTCAGCACTAGTATCTCTAGGTGGTGTTAGACACTTACCTTGGTGGGATACGTTTTTGACCGGTTTTGCTTCTTTAAGCAATTTGGACAGCTTGGTGTCTTGAACCTTGTCCTGGTTCATCACTAGTGTGGCACCTGGTGCCTCCTCTCCTCTGAATTCATGCTCCTTAATTCCTGTTACAACACCTTTTGACAAAGACAAGTGCATTACACAAGAATTTGGAACCAATAAATCAGATTGAATAAAACTATCACTCTTCATAGATAAATCTGTTTTCTTTTCTAGTGATGTTTCTATCAATACTTGCTTAGTAGGACAAACTACAGCATAGTGTCCTTTCTTATGACATCTATAACATGTCTGATATTTTAAATCCTCAGAGTTAGAAGACTTACATTGGCTTGATGGCCCTTCTTTCTTTGGGTTTAAAATCATGGACAACTTTTGATCTCAACAAGGATGTGGAGATCGTGTCTTCCTGGACCTCAGGACCTGTCTTAACATTCTTGGACAAAGACAAGTGACTCATACCAGTGAGAGATGATTTATAAACACATTTATCAAGTATAGGACTTACCTTGGCCTTTTCTTGAGAAATCGGTTTGTCTGATTTTTCTTTGTGTCTGGCCAATGTGTCTTGGCTGACAAAGTTCGTCTTGCCCATGGCCTTTGGGACCTCATAAGGCTGGTATTGATCATATAAAACCGTGGACCTCTTGTTTGGCCGAATCTGGTCTTGGTGGATTAAGCTTCTATTGCTTTGTTGTGGCATCATTCTCTTTGCCTCTTTGGAACCATGAGTTGGATACCTCCTTGGATATAGTTCATGGATTTCAGAACTTGTAAAATCTGGTGCAAACTCATTTCTCATGACTTCCTTAAGAGCTCTCCATGTTTTGATAGTTGGCTCCTTGTAAAACCACCTATCATCTTCTTCTTGTACCCACCATTTAAA
>NC_027755.1:41511-61337 GCF_000695525.1 Brassica oleracea var. oleracea
GATGACGTCGGTTTGGCCGGTTCTGGGGAATTGATCATAACTCCTAATTTCCGTGGCCATTTCTCCTGATCTTGGGCTTTCTGGAAAGCTGATAAACTCATCTTGATTCCTATGATGGGCTTTGCTTCAGGACGCTCCTTAATTGAGCTTGAATCTTCTTCTAAAGTCGGGTACTCGCAGATGGACGGGTTGAGAAACCTCTGAATTGTAAAATTCATAACTTCTTGCTCCGTGAATATATTGGCCCAATTCCAATTGGCCTGGACTCCTTCTTGAGTTTAGAATCCATCAAAATTAGACTCGTGATTTAAAACCTCCTGGTTTGTAAGATATGGCATTTTTAGTGCACGTATATCCTGGTTGGCGCCTTGGCTGGTTGAGTAGGGCTTTGGGTTGACCTCTGGTTCAGTTGCTGATCTGATGACCGCATCATAACAGAAGAGATACACTGCATTATACAGTTCACAAAGACTTGGTGGAATCCCAACCGAAGAAGAACTAGAGAGATGAACTCCCACTCTAAGCGATCATAAGCCTTGCTCATATCCGTCTTAACCGCCATTGCGCATCGCTGTTCCGCCTTAGACGTCTTTAGGTAATGTATGACCTCGTGGGTGATAAGCACATTGTCTCCTATCGTGGGTGATAAGCACATTGTCTCCTATCGCTCATCCCGGCACAAAGGCGGATTGATTTTCTGATATAAGCTTCTCCATTAGCGGTTGGATTCGTCGGGTGAGGAGCTTGGAGTATATTTTGTAATAAACATTGGAAAGCGCTATAGTCCTGTACTCCGAGACCTTTTGTGGACTGTTGACTTTCGGTATGAGCCGGATATTGGTGTGATTTATGTTGTCCGACAGTGGATCACCCTTGAAAAAACATTGCACTTCTTTAACTATATCCGGCCCCACGTATTCCCAATGTGTATGAAAGAAGCCCGCCGAGAAGCCATCATCCGGGCCCGGAGCTTTGTCCGCGTTGATTGAGACGGCTGCTTCGCGTATCTCTCCTGCAGATGGTATGGCTGTGAGATCAATGTTTTCGGCCTCTGTCACTATAGGTCGCAGCGCATATCTAACTGTTTCTTCCCTTTCCCCTGGTTGAGTTGAAAACAGCTTCTGGAAATATTCATCAATCACTTGAACTATCTCCTCCTCCTTGTGGACCATCTGACCATCTTCCCGTTCGATCACCGAGAAAGAGTTAGTTCTTTTCTTTGATTTTGTGATTGCGTGGAAGAAGCCCGTATTGCGGTCGCCGAGCTTCAGCCAAAGGAGCCGGCTACATTGCTTCCAATACTCTTCCTCGGCCAGATAAGCCGCATTGAGCTTTGTAGCTATATCTTGAATCAACCTAGTATCGTTGTCGGGGCTGGATAGATCTGCATCAAATTCTTGTTTCTTCTGTTCTATGATCATCTGGCTGTTACGATGCTGCGTATTATTCCAAGCCGAAATGGCACTTCTCGCAGAGGCTAGCTTTTCACTGACCGGCACAGAACCTGATCCTCTCGAGGAATCCGAGATAACCCTCTTTGCTTCCACATTTTTGCATAATCTACGGTCATATCTGAAGCAGCCACATCTCCTTCTCACTCCATTATCAAAAAGGAGAGAAGGGGTTTATGGTCTGAGGTGAGATTAGCTTCGAGATATGGGCTCCTAGCTGTTGGGAAAATTTCAGCCCATAGCGTGTTTGAGGCGGCTCTATCAAGCCTGCAGCAGACCAGGTGGTCCCAGCGCTTCCCTCTCCACGATAAAGGATCTCCCGAGTGTTGCAAATCAAACAAATCTCCCTCAAAGAAGAAGGATCGCAGATCAGAAAACGATCCTTCAGGGTGTTCTGGCCCCCCCCCCTTTTTTTCCTCATTGCTTATCAGATCGTTGAAATCACCGGTTATAAACAAAGCTTCCTCTCGCACAATTGATTTTGTGACTAATTGATCCCAGAGAAGGTTTCGTTGGTTTCTGTCCGTGCTTGCATGAACAAATGATGAATAGAACTTTTTTCCTTCAATTTCAATCAAAGTATCAATTACATTTGCATTAGACTCCACAATTTTGAGGTTCAGACCCTCTTTCCAGAGCAGGCACAAACCACCAGCCCCATGACCCGTAGGGGAAACTAGGTGATGACAGTCATATCGTAAATGCTCTAACTTCTTGAGCACTACATCGTCGGGGTTTTTTTACTCCATTAAGAAAATGATATCCGGGTCAAACTTTTTGGATATCTCCTTCAGTCTACGAACCGTCCGGGGATTCCCCAACCCCTGACAGTTCCAACTTAGAATTGCTAAGGTACGAGGTTGGATGGAGCCCGAAAATCCATTCTTCTTCGTGCCGCTGGTGGGATCATGTTGGCAATGGGAGTGTTTTCAGAAGATGTAGGAGTGCCAAAGATCCCTCTGCTTGGCCCACACCAGCTTTCTGTTTACTTTGTTTAGCAATTTTCCGAGGTCTCTCTACCTCTGAGCTTTTTTTTTCCGTCCTGAAGGTGGCTTCGTTGAAACCTTTCTCTTGCGTACGCCGAGGGCCTTGAGAGGACCAGGGCTGGAGGCAAATTTCCTTATTCCCGGGGGTCTGCCAGGTTTACTCTTAGGAGGCAAAGCACTGGTTCTAGTTTCCACAGTCTCGCTCTCCCTAGGAAGAGGGCCGAGGCTGTCTGAGATTGGGACTCTTTCACTTTGCTCTTCTGTCTCTTGGATTTCTTGGGGAACACTTATCAACGGTTCCACATTGGGAGGCCCTAATCTATCCGCAATAGGGACTCGTTCTAGAGATCGTTTTATAGTGGTTAGTCCACCAATTTAGGGAGTATTATGAAGTTTTACTAAATTAATAGACAAAAAATTAAAACGATGCCCATCTACCCTGAAATAGAGTTTGATATACATTAATACAAATTTAGAATGTGCTTAGAAATTTTAAAACAACACTAAAGATCATAAGCTTCAGTATATAGAACATTTACTGAAAAACTCAATATTTTCTAGGGGGTTAACTCATAGATTTTGAGAAAAATTCAAAAATATGAAAATTCTGTTTTAATGCATAGTTGCATCCTTCACTAACATATGATGAAGGTCAAAGAGGTTTGAAACTTTTTTTTGACTCCGTTGCTATAGAGAATAACGATTTTATAGTGGTTACTCCACCAATTTAGTAATATTATGAAATTTTACTAAATTAATTGACAAAAAATTAAAATGATGCCCATCTACCATGAAATAGAGTTTGATATACATTAATACAAATGTAGTATGTGTTTAGAAATTTTAAAACAACACTAAAGATCATAAGCTTCAGTATATAGAACATTTACCGAAAAACTCATTATTTTCGTAGGGGTTAGATTTTGAGAAAAAATCAAAAATATGAAAATTATGTTTTAATGCATAGTTGCATCCTTCACTAACATATGATGAAGGTCAAAGAGGTTTGAAATTTTTTTTTGTCTCCGTTGCTCTAGAGAATAGCGATTTTATAGGGGTTAGTCCACCAATTTAGTAGTATTATGAAATTTTATTAAATTAATTGACAAAAAATTATAACGATGCTCATGTACCATGAAAGAGAGGTTAATATACATTAATACAAATGTAGTATGTCTTTAGAAATTTTAAAACAACACTAAAAATCATAAGCTTTAGTATATAGAACATTTATCGAAAAACTAAACATTTTCGTAGGGGGTTGTTAACTCATAGATTTTGAGAAAAATTCAAAAATATGAAAATTCTGTTTTAATGCATAATTGCATCCTTCACTAACATATGATGAAGGTCAAAGAGTTTTGGAACTTTTGTTGTCTCCGTTGCTGTAGAGAATAGCGATTTTATAGTGGTTAGTCCACCAATTTAGTAGTATTATAACATTTTACTAAATTAATTGACAAAAAATTAAAACGATGCCCATGAATAATGAAAGAGAGTTTAATATACATTAATAAAAATTTATAATGTGTTTAGAAATTTTAAAACAACACTAAAAATCATAAGCTTTAGTATATAGAACATTTATCGAAAAACTAAACATTTTCGTAGGGGGTTGTTAACTCATAGATTTTGAGAAAAATTCAAAAATATGAAATACTCTTTTAATGCATAGTTGCATCCTTGATTAACATATGATGAAGGTAAAAGAGGTTTGGAACCTTTGTTGTCTCCTTTTTTCTAGAGAATAGCGATTTTATAGTGGTTAGTCCACCAATGTAGGGAGTGTTATGAAGTTTTACTAAATTAATTGACAAAAAATTGAAACGATGCTCATGTTCAATGAAAGAGAGTTTAATATACATTAATAAAAATTTATAATGTGTTTAGAAATTTTAAAACAACACTAAAGATCATAAGCTTCAGTATATAGAACATTTACCGAAAAACTCATTATTTTCGTAGGGGTTAGATTTTGAGAAAAAATCAAAAATATGAAAATTATGTTTTAATGCATAGTTGCATCCTTCACTAACATATGATGAAGGTCAAAGAGTTTTGGAACTTTTGTTGTCTCCGTTGCTGTAGAGAATAGCGATTTTATAGTGGTTAGTCCACCAATTTAGTAGTATTATAACATTTTACTAAATTAATTGACAAAAAATTAAAACGATGCCCATGAATAATGAAAGAGAGTTTAATATACATTAATAAAAATTTATAATGTGTTTAGAAATTTTAAAACAACACTAAAGATCATAAGCTTCAGTATATAGAACATTTACCGAACAAATTCAATATTTTCGTAGGGGTTAACTCATAGATTTTGAGAAAAATTCAAAAATATGAAATACTCTTTTAATGCATAGTTGCATCCTTGATTAACATATGATGAAGGTAAAAGAGGTTTGGAACCTTTGTTGTCTCCTTTTTTCTAGAGAATAGCGATTTTATAGTGGTTAGTCCACCAATGTAGGGAGTGTTATGAAGTTTTACTAAATTAATTGACAAAAAATTGAAACGATGCTCATCTACTCTGAAATAGAGTTTCATATACATTAATACAAATGTAGAATGTATTTATAAATTTTAAAACAACACTAAAGATCATAAGCTTCAGTATATAGAACATTTACCGAAAAACTCAATATTTTCGTAGAGGGTTAAATTCATAGATTTTGAGAAAAATTCACAAATATGAAAATTTTGTTTAAATGCATAGTTGCATATTTCACTAACATATGATGAAGGTCAAAGAGGTTTGGAACCTTTGTTATCTCCGTTTTTCTAGAGAATACCGATTTAATAATGATTTGTCCACCAATTTAGTAGTATTATGCAATTTTATTAAATTAATTGAAAACAAATTAAAACGATGTCCATGTACCATGAAATAGAGTTTAATATACATTAATACAAATATAGAATGTGTTTAGAAATTTTAAAACAACACTAAAGACCATAAGCTTCAGTATATAGAACATTTACCGAAAAACTCAATATTTTCGTAGGAGTTAACTCATCGATTTTGAGAAAAAATCAAAAATATGAAAATTTTGTTTTAATGCATAGTTGCATCCTTCACTAACATATGATGAAGGTGAAAGAGGTTTGGAACTTTTTTTTGTCTCAGTTGCTCTAGAGAATAGCGATTTTATAGTACTTACTCCACCAATTTAGTAGTATTATGAAATTTTACTTAATTAATTGACAAAAAATTATAAATATGCCCATGTACCATGAAAGAGAGTTTAATATACATTAATACTAATGTAGAATGTGTTTAGAAATTTTAAAACAACACTAAAGATCATAAGCTTCAGTACATAGAACATTTACCGAAAACTCAATATTTTCATAGGGGGGGTTAACTCATAGATTTTGAGAAAATTTAAAAAATATGAAAATTCTGTTTTAATGCATAGTTGCATCCTTTACTAACATACGATGAAGGTCAAAGAGGTTTGGAACTTTTTTTTGTCTCCGTTGCTCTAGAGAATAGCGATTTTATAGTGGTTACTCCACCAATTTAGTAGTATTATGAAAATTTCCTAAATTAATTGACCAAAAAATTAAAACGATGTCCATCTACCATGAAATAGAGTTTGATATACATTAATACAAATGTAGAATGTGTTTAGAAATTTTAAAACAATACTAAAGATCATAAGTAAAGATCATAAGCTTCAGTATATAGAACATTTACTGAAAAACTCAATATTTTCGTAGGGGGTTAACTCATAGATTTTGAAAAAAATTCAAAAATATGAAAGTTATGTTTTAATGCATAGTTGCTTCCTTCACTAACATATGATGAAGATCAAAGAGGTTTGGAACTTTTTTTGTCTCTGTTGCTCTAGAGAATAGCGATTTTATAGTGGTTACTCCACCAATTTAGTAGTATTATGAAAATTTCCTAAATTAATTGACCAAAAAATTAAAACGATGTCCATCTACCATGAAATAGAGTTTGATATACATTAATACAAATGTAGAATGTGTTTAGAAATTTTAAAACAACACTAAAGATCATAAGTTTCAGTATATAATACATTTACCGAAAAACTCAATATTTTCGTAGTGGTTAACTAATAGATTTTGAGAAAAATTCAAAAATATGAAAGTTATGTTTCAATGCATAGTTGCATCATTCACTAACATATGATGAAGATCAAAGAGGTTTGGAACTTTTGTTGTCTCCGTTTCTCTAGAAGATATCGATTTTATTGTGGTTAGTACACCAATTTAGGGAGTATTATGAAGTTTGGAACTTTTGTTGTCTCCGTGTCTCTAGAAAATAGTAATTTTATAGTGGTTAGTCAACCAACTAATACAAATATAGTATGTGTTTAGAAATTTTAAAACAACACTAAAGATTATAAGTTTTAGTATATAGAACATTTACCGAAAAACTCAATATTTTCGTAGGACTCATAGATTTTGAGAAAATTTCAAAAATATGAAAATTATGTTTTAATGCATAGTTGCATCTTTCACTAACATATTATGAAGGTCAAAGAGGTTTGGGACTGTTTTTGTCTCCGTTGCTCTAGAGAATAGCGATTTTATACTGGTTAGTCCACCAATTTAGTAGTATTACGCAATTTTACTAAATTAATTGATAAAAAATTAAAACGATGCCTCTCTACCATGAAAGAGAGTTTAATATACATTATTAAAAATATAGAATGTGTTTAGAAATTTTAAAACAACACTAAAGATCATAAGTTTCAGTATATAATACATTTACCGAAAAACTCAATATTTTCGTAGTGGTTAACTAATAGATTTTGAGAAAAATTCAAAAATATGAAAATTATATTTTATTGCATAGTTTCATCCTTCACTAACATATGATTAATGTCAAAGAGGTTTGAAACTTTTTTTTGTCTCCGTTGCTCTAGAGAATAACGATTTTATAGTGATTAAGTCCACCAATTTAGTAGTATTATGGAATTTTACTAAATTAATTGACAAAAATAATAAAACGATGCTCATCTACCATGAAATAGAGTTTGATATACATTAATACAAATGTAGAATTTGTTTAGAAAATTTAAAACAACACTGAAGATCATAGGCTTCAGTATATAGAACATTTGCCGAAAAAACTTAATATTTTCGTTGGGGTACACATTGCTTTTGAGATTTTTTTTTTAAAAAAAGACAATATTGTTTCAACGCATAGATGTATCATGAACTAACATATGATGATTGTCAGAGATGTTTGGAACCTTTGTTTTCTCCGTTTCTATAGAATACAATTTTATTGTGGTTTGTCTACTGATTTAGAGAGCATATGAAGTTTATTAAATTTATTGATAAAAAATAGAAATATGTCCATGTATCATGAAAGATAGTTTAGAATACATTAATAAAAAATTTATTTTTAAAATTTCTAACCACATTCTACATTTTTTTTATTGTATTCTAAACTATATTTCACGGTACATAGGCATCGTTCTATTTTTGTAATCAATTAATTTAGTAAAACTTCATATGTTCCTTAAATCAGTTGACAAACCACAATAAAATCGCTATTATAGAGAAACTGAGACAACAAAGGTTCAAAACATCTCTGACCATCATCATATGTCATATACTAGTACATGATGCAACTATCCATTAAAACAATATTGAAATTTTCTCAATACTTATTTGTTAACAACCCCTACGAAAATATTGAGTTTTTGGTAAATACTTTATATACTGAAGCCTATAATCTTTAGTGTTGTTTTAAAATTTCTAACCACATTCTACATTTGTATTAATGTATTTTAAGCTCTTTTTTATGGTATATGGGAATTATTATAATTTTTTATCAATTAATTTAGTAAAACTTCATAATACTCACTAAATCGATGGAATAACCACTATAAAATCACTATTTTCTTGAAAAACGAAGAAACAAAGGCTCTAAACCTCTTTGACCAACATAATATGTTAATGCAGGATACAACTATACATTAAAACAATATTTTCGTATTTTTTGAATTTTTTTCAAAATCTAAGTGTTATCAACCCCTACGAAAATATTGAGTTTTTGGTAAATGTTTTATATACTGAAGCCTATAATCTTTAGTGTTGTTTTAAAATTTCTAACCACATTCTACATTTGTATTAATTTATTTTAAGCTCTTTTATGGTATATGGGAAACATTATAATTTTTTTATCAACTAATTTAGTATAACTTCATAATACTCCCTAAATCGATGGTATAACCACTATAAAATCACTATTTTCTTGAAAAACGAAGACAACAAATGCTCCAAACCTCTTTGACCATGAAAATATGTTAATACAGGATGCAACTATGCATTAAAACAATATTGTCGTATTTTTTGAAATTTTCTCAAAATCTATGTGTTTAACCCCGTACGAAAATATTAAAATTTTGGTAAATACTTTATATACTGAAGCCTATAATCTTTAGTGTTGTTTTAAAATTTCTAACCACATTCTATAATACAAGGCCGTACGGTCCATACACATTCAGATGGGTGAAACCTCGACCACGGTCACAAGGAGTTACCATATTTCATGGCAAATGAGCATCGTTCAATTGTTTTTGTAAATTAGTTTAGTAAAACTTCATATACTCCCTAAATTAGTGGACTAACCATTATAAAATCGTTATTCTCTAGAGAAATGGAGACAAAAAATGTTCCAAACCTATTTGGCCATCATCATATACTAGTACATGATGCAACTATCCATTAAAACAATATTGTCATATTTTTTTATTTTTTCTCAAAATCTATGTGTTAACACCCCTACGAAAATATTGAGCTTTTGGTAAATACTTTAGATACTGAAGCCTATAATCTTTAGTGTTCTTTTAAAACTTCTAACCATATTCTACATTTGTATTAATGTATGTTAAACTCTATTTCATGGAAAATGAGCATCGTTCAATTGATTTTATAAATTAATTTAGTAAAAATTAATATACTCCCTAAATTAGTGGAATAACCTATATGAAATAACTATTTTCTTGAATAACGGAGACAAAAAAAAGCTCCAAACCTCTTTGACCATCATAATATGTTAGTGCAGGATGCAACTATGCATTAAAACAATATTGTCGTATTTTTTGAAATTTTTTCAAAATCTATGTGTTAACCCCTCCGAATATATTGAGTTTTTGGTAAATACTTTATATACTGAAGCCTATAATTTTTAGTGTTGTTTTAAAATTTCTAACCACATTCTACATTTGAATTAATGTATTTTATGCTCTTTTTCATGGCATATGGGAATCATTATCATTTTATCAATTAATTTAGTAAAACTTTATAATACTCCCTAAATCGATGGTATAACCACTATAAAATCACTATTTTCTTGAATAACGGAGACAACAAAGGCTCCAAACATCTTTGACCATCATCATATGTTAGTGCAGGATGCAACTATGCATTAAAACAATATTGTCGTATTTTTTGAAATTTTCTCAAAATCTATGTTTTAAACCCCTTACGAAAATATTGAGTTTTTGGTAAATACTTTATATACTAAAGCCTATAATCTTTAGTGTTGTTTTAAAATTTCTAACCATATTATACATTTTTATTAATGTATGTTTAACTCTCTTTCATGGCAAATGAGCATCGTTCAATTGTTTTTTATAAATTAATTTAGTAAAACTTCATATACTATCTAAATTAGTGGATTAACCATTGTTTCTCTAGAGAAATGGAGACAAAAAAGGTTTCAAACATTTTTGACCATCATCATATACTAGTACATGATGCAACTATCCATTAAAACAATATTGTCATATTTTTTGAAATTTTCTCAAAATCTATGTGTTAATCCCTACGAAAAATATTGAGTTTGGGGTAAATACTTTATATACTGAAGCCTATAATCTTTAGTGTTGTTTTAAAATTTCTAACCATGTTCTATATTTGTATTAATGTATGCTAAATTCTATTTCATGGCAAATGAACATCGTTCAATTGTTTTTTATAAATTAATTTAGCAAAACTTTATTTTTATTTTTTTCGTCATCGACTTATACTGACTCATATTTACCCTGTGGCCCACACCGGGAGATCTTGATCCATGTGAACGACGAAAAACGACTGCTTCCTGACACTACGTGCTAGGCTATCCGCCATTGAATTTTGCGTCCTTGGTACATAGATGATCTCTGATCGTATGAAACTTCCTTTCATGATTCTAATATCTTCCAAATAACTTGCAAATGCTGGTCATTCTTCTGGTTTCAAAACCATCTTCACCAATTAAGAACAATATGTTGCACAAGTAACCTGAAATTAACGTAAGTTCTTCATACATTCCATTGCCCATATTAATGCTTCCATCTCCGCATGCAGAGGAGTCAAACAAGCCCGGACATTCCTTGCCCCCAATAGACCATCAAAACCTTCTAAAGTACTAAGCCAGCCTTGTCCAGAAAAAGTATCATTCTCTTTCTAGGAACCATCCGTGAAACTCCATCTTCCCGGGATAGATGAGATAGTCGTAGCCTCAACTGGTGATACTATCCTGTTATCATTCAATACTTGTGCCTCAGCCCATAGTGTTGACTCTGTTTCTGCCAACTTGAGTGTATCCCTAGGATCTATGTCCAGATTGCTGGAAACTTTATTATTCCTCCCTTTCCAAATATACCAAAGAATCCACGCAAATTGATGATCATCCATCTGTGGTGTAACTCTCCAAAAAAGATGATCCATATTTGTAAAGAGGTAACATGTTGGGAAAATAGATGGGTTTGATGGTATCTTGGATAGGGCCCAAACCTGAAGTGCTGGCGGACATTCAAAAAACACATGGTTAATCGATTCCTCTTCCGCACCACATCGTGCACAACATATATCCCCTTGTATTCCTCGCGCTTTCAGATTCTTCTTGACTACTATACAACTTGTCACCAATTGCCAAAGAAAATGTTTCATTTTAGGAGGACACCGTATTTTTCAGCAGTAAGCCTTCAATGCATCAACTGTAGGTCCAAACATTAAAGGTGGTTTTTCCCTGTCTGGGTAAACCCGTTCTATCTGATATCCTGATTTAACCGTATACTTCCCATTCTTTGTAAAATGCCATCCATCCCTATCCGTCATCTGAGTTCTACTCAATGGTATACTTTCTACAATTTTCACATCCTGGGGATCCATCAAAGTCCGGAGTACCTGCGATTTCCAAGTTCACGAAGTAGAATCAATAAGAGAATCCACTGTTAGGTCTGGGCCGAAATTGTGTTGATTTTTATTTGCTGGTCTCGGGCGAGTAGTTGGGAGCCACGGATCATTCCATACAGAGATAGATGATCCTGATCCCACCCTTTTGATTAGTCCTTTGCTTACCAGAGATCTAGCAGAAACTATGCTCCGCAAACCATATGACGGAGAATATGAACGAATTGGTTCCAGGGGTGAGGCATTCCTGTAATACCTACCTTTAAAAACTCGAGAAATCAGTGATATCCTTAAATCCTAAACCTCCATCCTCCTTATTAACACATACTTTGTCCCATGATTTCCAATGCATACCTCTTGTACTTCCCCTGGGCTCCACCAGAATTGTGCGACCGCGGACGTTAATTTTTTGGCTGTTGCCTTAGGTAATCGATAGCAAGACATCACATGATTTGGCAATGCCGTAACCACCGATTTTATAATCACCTCCTTTCCTCTTTTTGTTAAAAATTTAAAAGTCCAACCATTCACCCTATTATTTAACCGGTCCTGCACAAAACTACAAACTTGTATCTTGGAACCCCCCAGATTTTCTGGGAGGCCTAGATAAGACCCCATCCCTCCTAGATTTTGGATGCCCAATATATCTCGTAGCTCCTGTCTAGCCGATTCTTCAATTTTGTGCCCAAATTGAATCGAAGATTTATCAAAATTTATAAGTTGGTCGGATACTACCTCATACTCCTTTAAAATCCTGAGAATGGTAAGACACTCCTCTTTTTGAGCTTTGCAAAAGAAGAGGCTATCATCTACGAAAAGCAAATGATATATCGATGGACATGCTCTAGCTACCTTCATACCCGTTAAAAGTCGCCTTCGTTCCGCTTTTTTTAATGTTTGCGATTAAAGCCTCAGTACACAGGATGAATAAATAAGGCAATAAAGGATCTCTTTGTCTTAATCCCCTCTGTGGAACAATAAGCCCCCGTGGTTGACCATTTAATAGTACAAGATATTGAACTGAGGATATACATTCCATCATTAATGTAATTCAATGAATATCAAAACCCATCTTCTGTAGTAAAGCCTTTATAAAAACCCACTCCACTCTATCATACGCTTACTCATATCCGTTTTAATTGCCATAAATTTTCCTTGACATGGCTTATTAGTCCGTAATCCATGAAACATCTCCTGATCTATAAGAATATTATCGGAAATCAACCGTCCTGGCACAAAAGCCGATTGGGTTTCGGAAACGAGTGAAGGTAGGCAAATTTTCAATCACTGACACAGGACCTTCGAGATAATTTTATACCCAACATTACATAGGCTAATTGGCCGCAACTCTGTCATCCTTGTAGGCCTATCCGTCTTTGGGATCATACAGATGTTAGTAATGTTTAACCTTGGATCCAGTATGCCAGGGACCAAAAAATTATTCACCATATCCACCAAATCCTTCTTGATAATATGCCAGGAGTGTTGGAAAAAAAAGAGTTGTCATGCCGTCCGATCCTGGAGTCTTCTCTGGATGCATCATAAACAAAGCATCACGAACCTTATTCTCCGTTGCTATTCCCAGCAAACGTTGATTCATCTGAGGGGTGATACCCGGTGTCACATCTGTGAGAAAATCATCAAACACCGTTGGTGACGTAGTAGTAAAAAGCTCTTCAAAATAGTCTATTGCCACCTTTTCCACCCCAGTATCCTCTGTAATCCAGTTACCCGCAGCATCATGTAAGCCTACGATCCTATTACGGACCCGTCGTGTCTTAGTTAAAGCATGATAAAATTTTGTATTAAGATCCCCCGAAGAATACCACGTATTCCTACTTTTCTGATGCCAGTACTCCTCTTCGTCCTTATATGCCTCTTGTAACTTCCTGGAAATCTCTAAAATATTCTCTTAAGGTCTAGAGTTATCTATTTGTACCTCCTCTAGAGCTTTCTGTAAATCATTAATTTTTTCCTTTCCATAAGGTGGATTATTTTTCCGCCATTTAGTACTTTTGCTTCTACAATTGCTAATCTTTTCCACAATCCCACCTTCACTATCTTCCCTAGACTCTGTCCAGCCCATTGTAATTGATTCCAAAAAGACTTCTTGTCCTATCCATCTTTTATCGAAACGAAACTGCCCTTTTCTTCTAGAAACTTTATCTTCTAGATAAGCCACCACAGACCGATGATCAGATGCCACCATCCCTAGATATTCTGTGTAAGAACATGGAAACAAAGTATGCCACTCCTCGTTTGCTAAAGCTCGATCTAGACGACACCTTACCGTCACTGCCCCTTTTCTTTTTCCCCGTCTCCCTCGCCAGGACATTTTGTTTCCCCTAGCCGGAAATTCCAATAAACCACTGTTCCATATCATATTGTTAAAAGGAATAAATGTGTCCGCACTTCGCAACAATCCTCCTTCCTTCTCATGATTTCCCGTTATTTCATTTAAATCTCCAATGATAAACCAAGGTTCAGATCGTGCAAGCCCATATCTAGTCAATCGTTCCCATACTTGTTCTCTTAGCTTTGGAACTGGATCCCCATATACCAACGTAAGATAAACCGTTTTACCGAGAGCCACCGCTTCCACATCAATCATTCTATTACTAGAATATAAGACCTGGACCTGATAATCATTATTGTAATAAAGCGCTAAACCACCACTCATTCCCACTGGATCTACTGTAGCCAAATTTTCAAAGCCAATGTGTGCTTGAAAGTCTTGAACAAATTCTGGCTCCTGCTTTGTTTCTGATAAAAATAAAAAAAATCCGGCTTATGTTTATGTCATATTTCTCATAGATAGCTTATGGTCCACTTGCTTCCCATACCTCGACAATTCCAACTAAGAATCCTCTTTTAAAAAAAATTAACAAAGCTCCAAGAGCTATCTAAAATGGGTTTAATGATACCCTTAATTCCAAAATAACAAACAATAAAAGAACTCCAGAATTTCGATACTGCCATAATAGTAGACGCCTTCCAAAATGAAATAATAAGATGTTGCTTCACGGCCGGTAAATTCCTTAATGCCATCTCGGCAGCCATGTGAGCTAGAGTTTAGAATACATTAATATAAAAGTATAGTATGGTTAAAAATTTTAAAACAACACTAAATATTATAGGCTTCAGTATATAGAGCATTTACAGAAAAACTGAATATTTTGTAAGGGTTAACACATAAATTTGGAGAAAAATTTAAAAAATATGAAAATATTGTTTTAATGCATAGTTGTATCATGAACTAATATATGATAATGGTCAGAGAGGTTTAGAACCTTTTTTGTCTCTTTTTCCCTAGAATAGCGATTTTATTGTGGTTTGTTCACTGATTTAGGGAGTATATGAAGTTTTACAAAATTAATTGATAAAAAAAATAGAATGATGTCCATGTACCATGAAAGAGAGTTTAAAATACATTAATACAAATGTAGAATGTGGTAAGAAATTTTTAAAAAAACACTAAAGAATATAGGCTTCGGTTTATTAATCATTTACCGAAAAATTGAATATTTTGTATTGCTTAACACATAGATTTTGAGAAAAATTCTAAAAATATAATAAAACATTTTAATGAATAATTGTATCATGAACTAACATATGATGATGATATGATAGGTTTGGAACATTTTTTATCTTCGTTTCTCTAGAATGGTGATTTTATTGTGGTTTGTCAAATGAAGTAGAAATGTAGAATGTTAACACATAGATTTTGAGGAAAAAAAAAAAAATTGCAATATTCTTTTAATGCATAGTTTTATCATGAACTAACATATAATGATGGTTAGAGAATTTTAGAACATTTTTTTTTCCGTTTCTCTAGAATAGCGATTTTATTGGGGTGTGTCCACTTATTTAGGGAGCATATGAAATTTTACTAAATTAATTGATAAAAAAAAACGATGTTCATGTACCATGAAAGAGAGTTTAGAATACATTAATACAAATGTAGAATATGGTTAGAAATTTTAAAACAACACTAAAGATTATAGGCTTCAGTATATTAACCATTTACCGAAAAACCAAATATTTTGTAGGGGTTAACGCATAGATTTTGAAAATAAATCAAAAATATGAAAATATTGTTTTTATGCATAGTTGTATCATGAAATAACATATTATGATGGTCAGAGAGGTTTGGAACCTTTGTTGTCTTCGTTTCTCTAGAATAACGAATTTATCCTGGTTTGTCAACTGATTTAGGGAGCATATTAAGTTTTACTAAATTAATTGATAAAAAAAATTGAACGATGTCCATGTACTATGAAAGAGATTTTAGAATATATTACTAAAAATGTAGAATGTGGTTAGATATTTTATAATAACACTAAAGATTATAGACTTTAGTATATTAACCATTTACCAAAAAAATTCAATATTTTGTAGGGGTCGTCAACACATTGATTTTGAGAAAATTCAAAAAATATGATAATATTGTTTTAATGCATAGTTATCATGAACTAACATATAGTGATGGTCAGAGAGGTTTAAAACATTTGTTGTCTCTGTTTCTCTAGAATAACGATTTTATTGTGGTTTGTACACTGATTTAAGGAGCATATGAAATTTTACTAAATTAATTGATAAAAAAAGTAGAACGATGTCTATGTAGCATGAAGTATAGTTTAGAATCAATTAATACAAATTTAGAATGTGGTTAGAAATTTTAAAATAACATTAAAGATTATATGCTTCAGTATATTAACCATTTACTCAAAAACTGAATATTTACACATAGATTTTGAAAAAAATTAAAAAGATATGACAATATTGTTTTAATGCATAGTTGTATCATGAACTAACATATGATGATGGTCATAGAGGTTTTCAACCTTTGTTGTCTCTGTTTCTCTAGAATAGCGATTTTATTGTGGTATGCCCACTAATTTAGGGAGCATATGAAGTTTTACTAAATTAATCGATAAAAAAAATAGAAAGATGTCCATGTACCATGAAAGATAGTTTAATACAAATGTAGAATGTGGTTATAAAATTTAAAACAACACTAAAGATTATAGGCTTCAGCATATTAACCATTTACCGAAAAACTGAATATTTTTTAAGGGTTAACACATAAATTTTGAGAAAATTTCAAAAAATATAACAATATTTTTTAATGCATATTTATATCATGGACTATCATATGATTGATAGTATGAGAGGTTTGGAACCTTTGTTATCTCCATTTCTCTAGTATAGCGATTTTATTGTGGTTTGTCCACTGATTTATGAAGCCTATGAAGTTTTACTAAATTAATTGATAAAAAAATAGAACGATACCCATGTGATATCACTCAAATTACCCTAAGAAGTGATTTATACTCTCTTAAATAAGAGATCGATTTGTAGTACTTAGGAATTGAGTACACAGGGAGCTAGGGAACCTAATAAATCTAATTAATTTGATTAAGCTAGGTTGATTATGATTAAATGTAAAAGACAGGTCTGTGAGCAAGTTAATTGCTCGATTGATTGATTGAGGTTTGATGGAAGGATGGTTTTGCTAGATCTAGGGTTTCTATTCAGGAAATCAGGATTGTAATGATATAGATGCATAAAATGTTTGTTGGATGCACAAGAACTCAAACAATAACAATAATCTACCAGCTCTCGCATGTCTAGATTATCTATCACTAAATCTAAGATCTCAACTCTCACATGTTGATCTGTAGACAGTGTCGATCGACGATTCGATTGGAATGTCGATCGATACACCTTTCAGACCGTCGATCGATACAACTTTCAGACCGTCGATCAATACAACTACCAAGTTGTCGATCGACGATCCTTCCAGCGAGCTTTACCGAGCAAGTTTGAACTATGTTCACTAGGTTCCTAGATCAACTCTTGTCTTTCTCTAGGAATCCTAGCACAATATGAATTATTCAGGAGATGAATCATACTCTCGTGTGCGCCTATTCATCCTAAGATCATGGTTCTAGTTCGCGACTCTAGAACACAAGAAATAAGTGCAATTCAATTGATGGACATCCTAAAAACTTAGCAATCTATATTTGGGGCTAATCCCTCATCCTTTCTGAACCCTAAACCTAAAAGTTGAATCTATTCAAGCATGAAGTTTGTCACAGAAATCATAGATGAATAGATATAAAACTGCAATAGAATATATAAAAACCAAAGGAGTTCCAGGAGGAATCTGAAGGAGTTCCTCCCTTCTCTCCTAACCTAAGAGAAACAATAGAATAGAAAGCTTAGCTGTCAACAATGGCTTAGAAAACACATAAATAGAGTTTTAGGTCGTCCAAGGGTATTCTGGTAATTTGTGATTTCTTATGGGCTTCAGTCGGTCATAAAATATGCTCAGCCCATACTCTGGCATCACCGACGACCGACACCAATGCTGTTTCATCGATCGACAGTCATTCATCTCCTCGGCAGCTTCTTCTCGCGAGGCATACTGACCACTCTTCAGTAAAACGGGCATAACTTCTTCTACAGGATGCTGATTGACCTCAAACCAGTGGCATTGGAAAACTAACTCAAAACTCTATCTTGTTTAAAAATATGGGCTCAATCTAACGGTGGAAAGGTCTCCATCCATAGCTAAACATCTGACGCGTCTGTGCAGTTATGCACCTCAAAAGACTCCAAAAAACACCAAAATCACTATATTCCTCCAAATCGTCCCTGAACCTGTAAATACTCTAAATATAATCTATATAGTAGTAAATGTATATAAAAGCTGTCATGTCCCCGATTCTGGATAGGATCGTCCGGACGGACTGCGGTGCGTGGAAATGCACCAGTATGGTCATATGGCCCAAAGACAAGCGTGTCATAGCCTGGAAGTAAGGTTAAGGGCATCAGGAAGCTAAGGCATAGCTAATCCAAGAAGGAGACAAGCTCAAAGGAGCTGGACAAGCGAGCTGGTAGCTGGACAAGATCCAGGTGAAGCTCGATGAAGTGAGTGATCAGAATGGATCATGGGAAAACTAAGTCTAGGTCTGGAATTTGACAAAGGGACTTAGAAGGATTGAAGAAGATAAAGGAAACAAGCTGGACACAGTGTATAACAGCTGGGCGATGCAGTAAGCAAGCTCGACCAGCTAGGTAAAGTGTAGTGCAGCTCAGTGTAGCTCACTGAAGAGTGTGTCAGCTCCCTGAGCTAGATGGACTAGCTCACTCAGCTGGGACAGCTGGGGATCAGCTCAACTCAGCTGGACTGAGTGTTCAAGTCATGGGCAGTTGGGCCGGGTCTGGACAGTGGCCGGGCCACATGGGTGACCCGTGTGTGCCGATGGGCTGGTGGGCTCTTGGGATTGAGCCAGGGGCGTGGGCAATCAGTCTGGGCCTTGTTTGGCCTTGTCCAGGAGTGGATTGGCAGTTCCAGGGCGTGTGGTAACTGCCAGAGGCGAAAGGGTGTGATCTGGACCATTGATTTAAATCAATGGCCAGGATTGAAACCGAAGGGATGGAGTGGTTAAAAAGTAACCACCAAAAAGTAACCACCCCTTCTTCTATAAAAGGCAGGCAAGTCCGTGCCTTTGCAGGCACACCAGGGACTTCCTTCTACACCCTGAAACACAAAGAAAACCAGAGAAAAAGAGAGAGAGAGTCGGATTGCTCCATCCAAGATCAAGAGTGGTGTGAAGGCAGCAAAGAGGCAGTTTTGTGGGCAATCACAAGGGGAGTTGAGAACGACCCTTTGATGGTGATTGATCATGGATGATCATGTCCTAGGCTTCCTCTGTGCCCTGGGAACACACTCAAATGGTCAGGAGGGAAGGGAGAAGGCCGGACTCCACTCTCAATGGCATGAACAGCCTTAAGGGCAGATGTGTGTAGAAAGGCAGTTTCATGGGCACTGAAGGGGGAAATGATGGACGACCCTGTGAGGATGTTTGATCATGGATGATCACATCATGGGCTTCCTCTGTGTCTTGGGAACACACACAGATAACCAGGAGAGAAGGGAGAAGACCAGACTCCACTCTTACAGGCCAAGACAGCCTTGAAGGTAGATGCAGTGTAGAAAGTGGTTTCATGGAAGTTCCATGGAATGACTGATGGGTGCGACCCATGAATGGAACTTATCAATACTGGAAGTATATGATAAGGATTGATAGAGGCGTGCACTGGAGGAGCATGGCCGAACATAATAAGGGGTGACACATGATCTAATCAGATCATGTATAAGGTAACCGGTTTTATGATTACCTTTTGAATTCCAATTCTGTTGACTGAG
>NC_027755.1:62540-62833 GCF_000695525.1 Brassica oleracea var. oleracea
AGGAATCAAGCCAACCTCTTGTAGTTTGGTGGTTTCAGCAGTCCAATAGAACGGATGCTTGGAAATGGTTGTGAGGCCTTTTGGCTACCATTTACACTTATGAGGTTGTAGGGGCCTGTGACCCGGAGGGTATGCTGTTGGTTCGGGAATTTCAGGATGTGTTTGGGGCACTACAGGGCATTCCCCCTGATAGGGCTGGCCCATTCATCATTGAATTGGAACCTGGAACGGCCCCATTATCTAAAAGTCCATATAGAATGGCACCAGCTCAGATGGCAGAGCTGAAGAAGCAA
>NC_027755.1:64576-70866 GCF_000695525.1 Brassica oleracea var. oleracea
ACAAAATATTCAGTTTTTCGGTAAATGGTTAATATACTGAAGCCTATAATCTTTAGTGTTGTTTTAAAATTTCTAACCATATTATACATTTGTATTAATTATATTCTAAACTCTCTTTCATATGGTACATGGACATCGTTCTCTTCTTTTTTATCAATTAATTTAGTAAAACTTTATATGCTTCCTAAATTAGTGAACAAACCACAATAAAATCGCTTTTCTAGGGAAAAAGATACAACAAATGTTCCAAATCTCTCTGACCATAATAATATGTTAGTTCATAATACAACTATGTATTAAAACAATATTGTCATATTTTTTGAATTTTTCTTAAAATTTATGTGATAAACCCTACAAAATATTTAGTTTTTCTCTAAATGCTCTATATACTTAAGTCTATAATCTTTAGTGTTGTTTTAAAATTTCTAACCATATTATACATTTGTATTAATTATATTCTAAACTCTCTTTCATATGGTACATGGACATCGTTCTCTTCTTTTTTATCAATTAATTTAGTAAAACTTTATATGCTTCCTAAATTAGTGAACAAACCACAATAAAATCGCTTTTCTAGGGAAAAAGATACAACAAATGTTCCAAATCTCTCTGACCATAATAATATGTTAGTTCATAATACAACTATGTATTAAAACAATATTGTCATATTTTTTGAATTTTTCTTAAAATTTATGTGATAAACCCTACAAAATATTTAGTTTTTCTCTAAATGCTCTATATACTTAAGTCTATAATCTTTAGTGTTGTTTTAAAATTTCTAACCATATTATACATTTGTATTAATTATATTCTAAACTCTCTTTCATATGGTACATGGACATCGTTCTCTTCTTTTTTATCAATTAATTTAGTAAAATTTCATATGCTCCCTAAATCAGTGGACAAACCACAATAAAATCACTATTCTAGAGAAACGGAGATAACAAAGGTTCAAAACCACTCATACCATCATCATATGTTAGTTCATTGATACAACTATGCATTAAAAATATTATTATATTTTTTGAATTTTTCTCAAAATCTATACGTTAACCCCGACAAAATATTCAGTTTTTCGGTAAATGGTTAATATACTGAAGCCTATAATCTTTAGTGTCGTTTTAAGATTTCTAACTACATTCTACATTTGTATTAATGTATTCTAAACTCTCTTTCACGGTACATGGTGATAGGTCATGGATTTTACCCACTTTTAGCCATGATCTTTAAGTGCTTTTGTACAGGTCAATTGGTGACAGCTTGTCTTGTGGGAAGGCTGTTAAAGGGTGAGGTCGGGGGTTCGAATCTCACCAACAACCTAATTATGGGACAAGTAGTTCCCATAATGGAGGGGTTGGGGTCGGTGCGCTGCAGCGCTGTGAGCCTGGGTCCCACGGGGCGGGTTGTTACATTAAAGTCGACTTTTATGTAACAACCCGCCCCGTGGGACCCAGGCTCACAGCGCTGCAGCGCACCGACCCCAACCCCTCCATTATGGGAACTACTTGTCCCATAATTAGGTTGTTGGTGAGATTCGAACCCCCGACCTCACCCTTTAACAGCCTTCCCACAAGACAAGCTGTCACCAATTGACCTGTACAAAAGCACTTAAAGATCATGGCTAAAAGTGGGTAAAATCCATGACCTATCACCATGTACCGTGAAAGAGAGTTTAGAATACATTAATACAAATGTAGAATGTAGTTAGAAATCTTAAAACGACACTAAAGATTATAGGCTTCAGTATATTAACCATTTACCGAAAAACTGAATATTTTGTCGGGGTTAACGTATAGATTTTGAGAAAAATTCAAAAAATATAATAATATTTTTAATGCATAGTTGTATCAATGAACTAACATATGATGATGGTATGAGTGGTTTTGAACCTTTGTTATCTCCGTTTCTCTAGAATAGTGATTTTATTGTGGTTTGTCCACTGATTTAGGGAGCATATGAAATTTTACTAAATTAATTGATAAAAAAGAAGAGAACGATGTCCATGTACCATATGAAAGAGAGTTTAGAATATAATTAATACAAATGTATAATATGGTTAGAAATTTTAAAACAACACTAAAGATTATAGACTTAAGTATATAGAGCATTTAGAGAAAAACTAAATATTTTGTAGGGTTTATCACATAAATTTTAAGAAAAATTCAAAAAATATGACAATATTGTTTTAATACATAGTTGTATTATGAACTAACATATTATTATGGTCAGAGAGATTTGGAACATTTGTTGTATCTTTTTCCCTAGAAAAGCGATTTTATTGTGGTTTGTTCACTAATTTAGGAAGCATATAAAGTTTTACTAAATTAATTGATAAAAAAAATAGACTAATGCCCATGTATCATGAAAGAGAGTTTAAAATATATTAATACAAATGTAGAATGTGGTTATAAATTTTAAAACAACACTAAAGATTATAGGCTTCAGTATATTAACCATTTACCGAAAAACTGAATATTTTGTAGGGTTAATACATAGATTTTGATATAAAAAATTAAAAAATATAACAAAACTTTTTTAATGCATAATTATATCATAAACTAACATATGATAATGATATGAGAGGTTTAGAACCTTTATTATCTCTATTTATTTACAATTGTGATTCTATTGTGGTTTGTTCACTGATTTAGAGAGCATATGAAATGTTACTAAATTAATTGATAAAAATATAGAACTGATGCAGTAAAACTATGCATTAAAACTATGTCAGTTCCTTTGGTTTGAAAACAAAGTTATTCTCATCACCCTTGATGATGTATATCTTCTCCTCGCTAATCAGCCTACAACCCGCCTCAAGACCATAGTTCTCCTCACCGCATTCCCACGTTTGTGTTTCCGTGTCTAACACCATCATCCTGTTTGATGACCACGAACCGTTTTCGGTATCCCGGTAATGACCTCCAACTACGTATATCTTTGCATCGATGACGTTAGCGACCGAATCATTGACCGCCTTAGGCATGACGCACCGTGTTAGATCCACAGTCGATCATTAACACATGGGACGTGAATTTTCTATTGTAATATCCACCCATGACAAATATCCTTGAACCCACTGCGACATAGCCTCCTCCCACATCTAGAGAAGGCAGAGGAGGAAGCGAGGGGATAGGGACCAAACACTTGGTGCTGCGGAGGAGAGTATACAAGCGGGTGTTCGAGGTGGAGCCATTACGGATGGGTACATAGATGCAAGTTTCGGTGCGTCCTAATGAAGACCGTCTGGCGTAAAGCTGAGGGGAAGCAACAATGGAGCGGAAGAGCTTAGAAACGAGGGAAAGAGTGAGATACTCGTCTTTAGAGACACGAGCTATGCACTCAATCAAAAAATCTTCAGGAAGGGAAGAGATCGGAAACGTCTTCTTCTCTTCACTTTCCCATGCCCTGCACATAACAATCCCCATTTTGAGAGAGAATCTGAACGAGCGGAGAATGCAAGAGAATCAGTGACACAAGTTACATATATTAGAGCATGCCCATTAGTGAACCCCTTTGGGATTCATAAGAATTTTTAATTAATTTTTTGGTGGAGTCATGAATAGTGTTGAACCTGTATAATTTTTGCTCTTCCATTAGTTAACCTGAAGAAGGGTTCATAGGAATAAAAAAAAATTAAAATATTTTTTAAAAGTTTTTATTTAATATAATGAGAATTCATAAACATACAAGGATTATTCATCATGATTACCATATTTTTTCCATACATTTTCAACTAAATCAGCTTTCAAACGATCATGTATCTGTGGATCCCGAATTTGATTGCAAATGTCAAGCATAGGGACATTCACACTTTTTCTCCTTTTAGCCTTGGAACTTCGGCTTGACTCTCCTGCTTCGAAGTCAGATGTATCATACTGAGTGTATCCGTCGCATTCGTTCTCTACTATCATATTGTGGAGTATGACAGAAGTTTTCATAATCTTTTCCTTATCCCATAGTAGAGCTGGGTTTTTAACTATTGCAAACCTCGCTTGCAATACTCCAAAAGCACATTCGACATCTTTTCTGACAGTTTCTTGACGTCGAGCAAATAGCTCTGCTTTAAGACCTTGACGAAGTGGGATGGATTGGATAAATGTTGATCAATTCGGATAAATTCCGTCCGTAAGGTAGTACGCCATACGATATTTGTGGTTGTTGACCTTGAAATTAACTCGAGGAGCTCGACCTTGTAAAATGTCATCAAAAACTGGTGACCGATCAAGACCATTTATATCGTTGAGGGTACCTGGTAATCCAAAAAATGAGTGCCATATCCAAAGATCATGTGATGCCACAGCCTCTAAGACAATTGTCGGCTTTCCTGTACCACGGGTGTACTGGCCTCTCCAAGCGGTTGGGCAGTTTTTTCACTCCCAATGCATACAGTCAATGCTGCATATCATCCCCGGAAACCCGCGTGCCTCTCCATTGTCGAGTAATCGTCGAAGATCATCCGCTGTAGGTCTTCTTAGATACTCATCTCCAAACAATTGTATTATCCCATTAGTGAAATTTTCCAAACATAAAAGTGCAGTACTTTCACCTAGTCGGAGATATTCGTCATATGTATCTCCCGATTGACCATATGTCAGGATTCGGATAGCTGTTGTACACTTCTGAAGTGCAGATAGCCCGTACCTTCCGTGAGCATTTTTTCTTTGCTCAAAGTATGGAACTTCATTATTGAGGCGATCGACAATGCGAAGGAATAAAGGCTTGTTCATTCGAAAACGCCGCCTAAACATGTTCGGTGGGTATGTAGGATGTTCTTTGAAATAGTCGTTCCATAGTTCATTGTGGCCTTGTTCCCGATCTCTTTCGATATAAGCTCGTCTCTTCGGTTTGTTGGCTTGAACATCAACTAGGGAGTCGATGATATTATCAAATTCTTGGTCGAACATTTTTTCAACAGCTTCATCTACGCCATCGCCATCTGACGATGAGGATGACATTTTTTTTTTTGGAAATTTGTTAAGTGTTTTAAAAAAAAAAGTGATAGAAGAAGAAGATTTGGCTAAGTGTTTAAAAAAAAATTAAGGGAGAGATAGACCAAGGAGGGATTGTGTTGTGGTTGTTGATTTGGCATGGGCTTGATGGGTGTTGTGGTTGTTGATTTGGCGTGGGCTTGATGGAGTGTTTTGTGGTATATGGAATTTGAGATACAAGTTTTTAGAAGAGAGGGGAAGAACTTAAAGAACAGAGAGGAACAAGTTTATAGAAGGGGGAGTGTTTTGATGTCGTGGCCTTGATGGAGTGGCCTTGATGGATTGTTTTTTTTTTTGCAGGTTGAGATACAAATTTAAAGAAGAGAGGAACAACTTAAACAAAGATGAGAGACAATTGATAAATAAGACATACGACATATATTTTATAGTCCTTCCTCTTACAATACCCGTGAAGTGTAGAAACAAACAAAATACTACACTTTTACACCCGTGACACAAACATACATAAGCAAACGTACTTGAAAACGTGTTGTCACTACTACAACCCGTGACAACTACACCATCCTCCTACTAGAACCCGTGACCTGCCGCGAAATGAAAATACATAAACTGATAACCTGTGACAGCTACTACCCGTGACAACTAGAACCCATCAACTATAGAATAGAACGTGCTGCGCCAATAGAGAAGTAGAACCCGTGACCTGCAGAAGTACAACCCTTGACCTGCAAAATAAAACAGAAGAAGCAAGACAAGTTGTTAATCAACTAGAACCAGTGATCAAGTAATCAAGTAAGCAAGTAAGCAAGTAATCAAATAACCAATTTATGAACTACACAACCCAAACAACTACGCTACTAATCACCTAAACAACTATCACTGACCAGATCAAAGCATCTCAGAAACGAGTTTGTCCTTCAGAGACACCTCACTATCAGTTAGAGTATCTTTTTTGGATAGGAGACGTTCTAGTAATTTCTGTTTGGATATGTTCTGTTTCAAGTCTAGAATGCTCTCCAGTCGATCAAATGCTGCTTCATTCCCATGCTTCTTGTGTTTTGCTGCTTTGCAAGCCTTAACACCAGGAGGCCTAACCTCTTCCGAGTCAGGCACCGTCTCCACAGGTTCCTTCTTTTTCTCCTTTGCACCATCTTTTGACACAGAGTTTGATCTCCATTTTTGATCAAACCGCAGCTCCCTCCACGCATGTTCAAGTGTGAACTTGACCTGGTAGTCATTTAAGAAGATGTCATGGGCAGACTTCATGACATCGTTCTCATTTTGGCCACTAGATTGCTCCTTCAAAGCGGCCTCATAGCTTCCCACAAACTTACACACCTG
>NC_027755.1:70907-101213 GCF_000695525.1 Brassica oleracea var. oleracea
GACCCTAACTTCTGCTGGTTACTAACTATGGGATCCTTGCTGGTGTTCAACCAAGCACTGATGAGCACAATGTCTGCTTGTGTTGTCCACTTTCTCCTTTCCACAGGTTTAGGAACATCAGAAGACCCTACTTCTATGGTTTTTACTGCTCTGGGAAGATAATAGGTTCATAAACCCGGGAGAATTAAGGGAAAACGGATCCATTTTGGTTCCGGGTGGTGTTTTAAACTTTCTTTGTGTTTTGAGAAGTTGGTTTGAGTTTAGGGTCGAAAGGATTTGCTATGTATTTAAACTACTATTTTGCTTTGAGTTTCGGGTGGTGTTTCTAACTACCAAACATTGATTATACTTAATTAGACAACAAGTTGTTCACACACTGCATTCATTACACATCAAATCAGTTTTTAAAACCTTGAACAAGAAGTAGACAGAGAGCATTCATCAGAGCACTAAGCACAGCAACCAACTAACATAGATTTAATGAAACCTAGTTCAGTTCCTACTCTAGAGAGCATCACATCACATTCAGAGCATTTCAAATAATACAACACGGAACCTAGTATTATGAAGATCTAGTTTAGTTTCTAGTCTACCTAGTTAAGTTCAGTTCTACTTCAGCAAGCAACCAACACAGGAACATTTTTTAAAACTAAATACTACTTCTACTTCAGTTCAGTTTAGTTTGAGTGTTTACCTTTTGGATTTCATTCGAAGAGACCTTCTCAAGATCAGCCACCTGCACAGTGAGGTTATAAACGTCACTAGTGAGGTTATCAAGCAGCAAAGTGAGCCTTTTAACATGTGCCTGCACATGAAAACAAAGAAACGTTGTTAGTGACTTAAAAAAAGGCTCATAAAAGAACGACGCCATGAATCCTTCGACGCACTTCGCGTTTTCCAAGTCGTCGCGGCTTCACTACTGGCGGGTCTCATGTGGTGGCATTCCGATTTTCGAGACGTCCATGTAAGTATATAAAACATTATTAACCCGACATAACAACGATAACAAACACTAAATCAAACCCACATGACGTTTTAAAACCACTAATCGAAAACCCCCAAAATCGATTTTGAACCCTAACTCGAAAACCCCAATTCGATTTCCAATCACCGAGAAACCAACCATAAATCGATAAATCGAACCCACATGACGTTTTAAAATCACTAATCGAAAACCCCCAAAATCGATTTTGAACCCTAACTCGAAAACCCCAATTCGATTTCCAATCACCGAGAAACCAACCATAAATCGATAAATCGAACCCACATGACGTTTTAAAATCACTAATCGAAAACCCCCAAAATCGATTTTGAACCCTAACTCGAAAACCCCAATTCGATTTCCAATCACCGAGAAACCAACCATAAATCGATAAATCGAACCCACATGACGTTTTAAAATCACTAATCGAAAACCCCCAAAATCGATTTTGAACCCTAACTCGAAAACCCCAATTCGATTTCCAATCACCGAGAAACCAACCATAAATCGATAAATCGAACCCACATGACGTTTTAAAATCACTAATCGAAAACCCCCAAAATCGATTTTGAACCCTAACTCGAAAACCCCAATTCGATTTCCAATCACCGAGAAACCAACCATAAATCGATAAATCGAACCCCGCATGAGGTTTACAACCATAAATCCGAACCCCCGTATCGAATTCGAACCCTAACTCGAAACCACAAAATCTATTTTGAATTCCCGAGATCGATTTTGACCCCAAAAAGCTTCTATCTAACCGTGAATCCACTCGATACTCACCTGAGCTCGTGGATGAGACACTCCGTCGTCGATTCGAAGGAGAAAATTGGAGAAAGCTCGGCGTCGCACAAGAAATTGCCTCTCGGACCGAAACCCTTTTTTCAGAAATGAGAGAAAATGATTTCTCTCCGATTTCCTCCTCGTGAACTCAATAACCGTCTCCAATGGATGGCTGACACCTGGCGTGAACCCGTTTCATACGGGGTCACTCGTAAGACGCGGGTCGCGGAATTAAACCCATTTTCTCTTTTCTTTTTTTTGCTTCCGGGCCTATGAACCCGAGCCCATGAACCCCCTTTATATCAATGGGGCTGCTCTTAAATTGTGTCCATGTCTTTTTCTTCCAACAAGAAAAAGGTAATAAATCAACCCATTTTAAGTCATGGGTATTGAGTGGGCCTGTCTAAAGCCCAAAACATAGTGCATAATAAAAGAGTAAATAATGTTAATTTACTCTGTATTAAACTCACAAAAGTCTCTCTACTTTCATCATCGTCGCCGATTTGCCACTGACCTATACGGGCAGAAGCTAATCCGCATCTGTTCATCTCCGGTGAGTTCCTCTGTTCTTAATTTTGCTCTTTTGAATCTTCATTACTTATCCATTGCGGTGATTATGGTGAATTCGTGAATGTACTTTGGAATTCTAAATTTCTAGTTGAACTTTAGGATTGCTTTCTCTCAAATTTTCCCCTAAACAGTAGTCGGACTAAATCGGATTTTCTTCGATTTTGTTGTGGGAAGAAGAAGAAGATGAGTAACACACCAGCAGCAGCGCCGACTTCATCGTCTAAATCGAAAGCTGCCGGAAGTTCTCAGGCGCCGGAAAAGCGCAAACCCCTCTTCCAAAAAGAATGTACATAGTTGATTCTCTTTTTTTTTTGTATTCTATCATTTTTTTTGTTTTATGTGTGGGTGTTTTATTTTTTGATCTTTGGTGATTTACAGTGCAGCATATGATGTATGGATTTGGCGATGAGCAGAACGTAAGCTTTCTTCTTCTTTTCTACTTCATATTACTGAATCACTCGTATATAGGTAGATAACAAGTAATAAGTGTCACGCTGATGCATATCTAACCAACATCTATTCAAATCTTTGGTATATGGATGGTGAAACTAATGCAAAGATACTCTTGTCTTTTTAGCCTCTCCCAGAGACTGTCGCCCTTGTTGAAGATATTGTCGTTGAATACGTCACTGATTTGGTATTTGAGTTCCTCTCATCTTTTTTTTACTACTAGTGGACTTGAGATAGAAGCTTGAGTAGTATATTCTGGCTTCTGCTAACCTGGAAAGAGATTTTTTTTCTTTCTTAATTAATGTTTTAAGACACATAAGGCTCAGGAGATTGGCACGAAGCGAGGAAGGCTACTGGTTGATGACTTCTTGTATCTAATCCGCAAGGTAAAATTACTCACTCGCTCAGTCTAGCTACGGTTTTGTATTCTATCATGTATGACTCTGACTGACTGGTGTTCTTTTTTAAAAATTTTGGTTTGATGCAGGATTTGCCAAAACTTAATCGGTGTAGGGAACTATTGGCAATGCAGGAAGAGCTGAAACAAGCACGTAAAGCTTTTGATGTTGACGAAGAGAAGATCACTTCCCTCGATTGATTGATTGATTCATCCTTCTTTCTTATCCAGTTAGCTTTTCTTTTTGGGGTAAAATCTTCTGAGTGGTGTTGCTTTTGAACTCAAGACTGTAAAAAAAATACACAAATTTTATATGTCACCAAGTGAAATTGAAATTTACCCGACTAGTGAATGTTGTCCGGATGACGAAACTACGGTAACTTGTTTTGTAAACTCCAGTACGGTCAACAAGTAGAGTGGAATATGGAACATAAAGCAATGTAATGAAAACTCTACAACCTCCAAACTTAACAGGCATGTGATAGCTTGGCACCGCGGATGAGTCGTAAAAGAGAGCTGCAATGATATTCAAATGAAATGCATAACGCTCCTGAAACTTTTCCTCGTAAATGAGAGACGAGTGGTTCTAAACTAAAGAAGCTGTAAATGCTATAAGTGCCTAAATAAACTTTTTCAATTAGCTTCAATGGTTCTTCCGAAGCTGGAAAAAAAAGGAACTAGGATCAAAAGAGAATAGGTTCTTCCTGTTGTGGATAACAGTTAATGCATGGTCCAAAAAGGTTTTTGTTCTTCAAATCAAAGCTGTAAATATTAATTCGTATCAGATTCCAAAGTTTTTTTTTTTTTGCTTTTGAAGGTTCTTAAATGAAAGTCAAGTCCTTTTAAAATGGAGAATTCGGCCAAAAAAAGTCTCAATTTGCACGAATTGCCAAAAGAAACATAAACTTTTGGGCTGACCAAAAAAACACCAAACTTTCATTGACTTTATAATTAATTAACAATGTTTTCGCTGACTTGCCAATTTAGCACGCTGTCAATAAATTTAACAGAAATATTTGAAATTAAAAAATATGTAGACCCCTGGATTCAAACCCAGGTTGGTTGGTCAAATGGAAAGGTATTTTACCACTGGGCTACTAGCACTTTCAATGTACTTACTAACATGTTTACTTTTATTTGATACATATTAAATATAAAAAATTCTCTAAAAACTTAATAAGATCTTTAAAATTCCAAAAAAAAATTAAAAAAATAAAGAAGATTTTTATAAAATTAATTTAGAAATTAAAATTAAAAATAAAATTTTATTTTTTAAAAAAAAAAAAAAAACTCTTCCAAAATTTTCTACAAACTTAAAAAGATCTTTAAAATTCCAAAAAATTGAAAAAAATAAAGAAATTTTTTATAAAATTTTATTTTTTATTTTCAATTCCTGAAAAGTTCGTGTTTTTTTTAAAAGAAAAAAAAAATTTTATTTTCTATTTTAATTTCAAAATTAATTTTATAAAAAAATACCTTGCCATTTGACCAACCAACCTGGGTTCGAATCCAAGGGTCTACATATTTTTGGTCAGCCCAAAAGTTTATGTTTCTTTTGGCAATTCGTGCAAAGTTGAGGGTTTTTTTTGCCGAATTCTCTTTTAAAATGCCATTAATGTTTCTGTTTCTTTCTTTCACCACTGCAAAAATGCTCTCTTCCTCCCTGGCAATGGAGTTCCTCTGTTTCTTCACTCTGCTTTTGCTTTCACATTCTGTTGCGTTGAATATAACAGAGAAAATGCAGACGGAATGTGAAATGTGCTTAGAATGTGAGAATCCATGTGATCAGCCACCACCAGCGCAAGAGATACTCTGTCCTCCAACTCTTCCACCAGGACCACCACCTCCGCCGCCTGAGATACTCTGTCCTCCACCTCTCCCACCACCTCCACCGCCTCAGTTTGAGATTTTTTGTCCCCCACCACCACCGCCTTCTCCTCCTCCGCCACCCCCATCACCGCCACCGCCTTGTACGCACTGCCCACTACCACTTCCACCACCGCAGCCGCCGATTTGTGACGAATGCGTTCATAATAAGCCGAGACCGCCGATCATTATCACCGCAGCAGCAGCTTCACGGGAGGTTTCAGCTTCTATAAGCTTAGCAACTGCTCTCGCCTTTCTCGTCTCTTCTCTGCTTCATTAATCTGCTAGCGATCTTCGCCCTTTTATGTCTCAACATTATTATTCTTACAATCACTAAGTGGGTTTTGAAGAAACTTGGTTGTATTAATCAAATTATTGGTTGTGTCTCAAATTATCCGTCCTCAAATAAATATTTTGACTTGTTGTTTTGAAAAGAATAGTTAGGTTTGCAAATTCCTTTATTATTGATTCAATAATTTTACTGTTATTATTTTGTTCAGTGCTTTGGTTCTCAAGTACTAGGATTAACTTGCATGTCTATTGTCTACATACTTTTCCTAATCATTAATCTGCCAATAAAAAATTATGGAACAGAGAAAAATGATAATTGAACCATAAAACCATAAAAGTAGTTTTTAGTCTCATAATATAAGCCAGTGCGTTTTTAGGTTGTCTTCACAAAATCTTACATGTTACAGCTTTCCTTCCAACAAGCTCTCGTCTTCAAAAACTATGGACAATAAGCTTACACTGTGAAAACGACAAGTGTTTAGTAATCAACAAGCCCGTCTAGCTCAGTTGGTAGAGCGCAAGGCTCTTAACCTTGTGGTCGTGGGTTCGAGGGCCACGGTGGGCGTTCTTTTATAGATGATGTTATCTTTTTGACACTTGGTTTCCCTGTTTATATCGTTTAAAGGGTAAGAATCGAGTTTCAGTTAAGCTTTGTTTCCTCTTTTGTTAAAGAGATTTAGTGAGAACCTTTTTCACTAACAAGGTCAGAATTTAGTTGACACTAACGGTTCAAGGTTGAGGGAAGAAAGCTTAAAGGCGTGTAAGAATTTCTGTTGAAATGATGCCACTAAGTTGATTATAAAATAAGTAAACGTTCACTTTATCGACTGGATTTTTAACGTTGCGAAAATTGTGGATGAACTTGGTACTCGAGACGAACGAAGAGATAAGAAAACGCACAACATTTTGAAGAGCAAGTTTCATGAAACACAGATAATCTGAAAGCATAAAGAGTAACGGACATAATTTTATGTTTTTTGCGCAAACAAAGTAATTCAACAAACCCAATTCAAAAGTTTCTTCAAGTCAAGTAAGCGAGATGATCTATATAGCTCGATCACTTTATCCCCTTCACATTCACTTTTTAGACTTCTTCTTCGGTACCCTACACAAGCAAAAACCCAATAAACGAATTAATACATGTTTAAACAATTTGGAACAAAATTCAATTTTATATCAGCATTGAGATCAAACTTACTCTGCAGTAGTAGTAGTAGTAGCAGCAGCAGCTGGTGGTGCAGTTGCAGGGGCAACATCTCCTCCAGGACCCTACAATACAAACCCATGATCAAATTCAAAGAAATAATTGTTTAACGAGTTAAGTTGGTACCTTAGCAAGACGCTCTTCTCTCCTAGCGTGTTTCCTTTCACGGCTAGCCTTGTTCTTAGCCCTCTTAGCCTCAAACTGATCAGAGAGAGTCTTCTCTCTGGCCTTCTCGGCCTTGGACTTGTGGATGCTCTCCATCAAGACACGCTTGTTCTTGAAGACGTTACCCTTAACACGCATGTACATGTCATGGTACATGTGCTTGTCAATCTTCTTCGACTCTCTGTACTTCTTCAAGAGACGCCTTAGCACACGCATCCTACGCATCCAAAGTATCTTAGTTGGCAGCCTAGCTTCACGGGTACCCTTCCTCTTACCATATCCAGAGTGACGCCCCTTCATTTTGGCGATCTTCATACGGCGAGCTCTGGAACGAGAGTGGATCTTCGTTGGTTTCCTGATGATGAAACCATCCTTCACCAGCTTCCTGATGTTCTGGCCTATTTAAGTTTTTCAAAACAATCCATCAGTAATGAACATTTTCAGATTCATCATTACTCAAAAGACTAATTCACTAATTTAATGGTACACTTTAAAGCTTAGAGAACAAGTGCGAGCAAAGGAGATAGTGATCCAATTGATTTACACTAGAGTAACTCACTTCCCTACTACTACCACAAGACAAAATGAACAGAAAGAGAGAATGAACACATACGGGAATTGGCCATCGAGATGTCGGAGGATTCGTTGGGATCGAGCCATACTTTGCCCTTCCCGCACTTCATCACCGATGCGGCGAGCCGCTTCTGGATCTTCAGAGACACCATTTTTTACTTCTCTTGTTGTTGTGGCGGAGGACAAGTCCTTATCCAAAACTAGTAGTAGAAAGAGTTCATCTATCTCTAGGGTTTCCAATCTATTGGGCTTTACTTACACAAACAGGCTTTCTCAACATTATGAGCCTCTTTAAACTATTTTTATTAAGTTTTAATTCAGTGAGCTTTGTTTGTCTTTCAGTTGTTCAAACTCAGAAAAAGAAAACTTATTTGAATAAACAGTTTCAGATTATGAACCTTTTTTTCCTTTTTAGATTATGAACTTTGGTAATAACTTACATATATAATCACCTAGTTTTTTTTCAATAACTGAAATTTAGACGCAGATTTCAATTTAATTTACTTGAATACTTTTTAACAACAGATATCATCAGTCAAATCACTATATAAAATTTTTATTTATATTTGAAACCAGTCACCGCTTTTCTAAAGTATGTAAAACAAATTTTGAATTTTAAACATTTACAAGTTGTCAAATAAATTTAAGAGGGTGAACAGTTTTTCTTCTAAGGCCATGATTATCTCAGTATACTAATGAGGTTTTAAAGGCGTGGGTCCCACATATTTTTTTTTAAATCAGTTGCAGAAATCACGAGATAAGGGTTGACTTTGGACAGTTTCGTGTATTGTTTGCGGGTCCTACTGACACGTGGCAACCCGCAATTAGTTTTTTTTTTTTAAATCAGATGAAACAAAAAAAAAAAATTTAAGAAACCCAAAACAAGTTTCACCGATGATCATGCTCTAAGCATTCTAATAACATCATTGGAAAAGTTTTGAGATAGTGGACACTGGAGACGTCGATAATCTCAATTAACGTGACCAACCTTTTATATGCTTGTTACTGATTAATTAGAGCATCATTATCTGTAAATCCCTTAAAGGGTCTCTTAATTAATTTTTAATAGTTTTTAAAATATAAAAGTGAACTAAAAGACTTAGAAAGAGATCTGAACATTTAGGTGATTTATTGCAAGTCTCTTAATTATAGTTCTTAAAAAATTTTATAAAATATTCTCAACACAAGTTTGTTTTTAGAGATCATTGTTGTTGTTACTCACTCAAGTACACAAAATAATCTAAGAACACAGGTAAATGTATACATAAAAGTAGACGGAATCATCATTTGCTCATAGAAATGCAGAAACACACACAAGATCTATCTATCTACGGAAGCAAGAAATGGTACTTACAAGATGGGCAAGCACTTCACAATCACTCTCGGTATGGTACTTGTGAGACTTCAGACTTTCAGTTTCACGCAAAGCCTTGTGGTTGTATATCTCGCCATTGACCTGAAAGCACGTAAAGCCTTGTTGTTTGACTCATGTTTGTCATGTATGTTATCATCTGAGAAAGAACTGAAATTAGAACACAAGCCAACAATGTACCGTGATAACGATGGTCTTGTCTCCGTTGTAGAGAGATTGGTCTCCAGAGATGGGGTCAATAATGGCCAAACGCTCATGAGCCAAGTAACAATCTTCATTACAATGAAGCCTGCTCCAGTCAATCTACACAAACCGATCTTAACCAATTCAATCAATCTTTCACGAATACATGCATTTCATTTAACAAAAGTTTCATCATTTTGTCCATAAAGTTTGAAACTTTCTTCTTCCAAATCAAAAACCCTTTAACGTTTACAACATTACACAGCCCAAAGAGATCGAAAAAAACAAATGGAGACACGATAAAGGAGAGGACGTTCAATCCTATTCAAATCCCTAATTGAAAAGCTTACTCCTTGAAGCATCAAACTTTCAATCCTATTCAAAACTACAAGAACACCCGTAATTTCGATTACTTCCAACCTTAACTCTTTCAGAGATTCCTTTGAAACTCATTTTGATTTACACAAAGACAATCAAAGGGAAGCTAGAAAGTAAGTAAGTAAACTATACCTCCCTCTAGTTGCCACCAAAAAAAAGACAATAGAATTTGCCCTAGCTTTTGGTTACAGAGGTTCGCAGAGAGAAGACAGAGTTTGAGTCGAGAGTAATCCGGCACCGGAGGAGAAGCAAGGAGGTGGAAGAACGAGGAGGATTTATCAGTAACGAGGATCGAAAAGAAAAGTATCAAAAGAGGAGAATTAAAAGAGGAAGAAGGGAACAACACGTGTCCTTTAAGATACGTCTCTTATTGTTCCAATTTAAGAGACGTGTCTTCACTTATTACATATTTTTTATTTATTTTAATTCACTTTTACATTAAGAGATTGTGTGAAACAACTGCAATAAAGATGCGCTTAGGTTAATCTAAGTTTAATTAAGAAACAAAGCAACAAGCCTTTCAGGCAATCAGTTAGATTGGTCCGTTGATTATATCATGAACACAAAAAAAAAAAAAAAATAGAAAAGTGATAAAGTTATGGGAAAATTTCATCAAAAGTCAAATATTCCAATGAATTAATTAATTTTGATAAACTCACAAACTAATTAACTCACAAACAAAACAAATGTTTGTGGAAACTTTTGACTTCTTCAATATTAAATTATAAATATCAAAAAGCTTATTTGGGACACATAGGGAAGCTAAGCTTTCCACCGAAGATAACATTGGCGTTGGTGCAAAGAGCTCCGATCAAGCCTCCTGACGCCGAAGGATGTCCTCCTTTATCACCTACGAAGTTCAAGTTCACGTCAATGACGCTGACTCCTGTGCATGGTACTGATTTGCTGCACATGATCTGGACTTCATCTTTAGTAATTGTTGTTCCTCTTACGTTCTTGAACAACACATCGCTTATCGCAACCTTTGAATCCTATAAAACACACACACAAAAAAAAAGATTTTCGTAAGCTGCTGAATAATCAAGTAATTAATGTAAGTTTTGGTTTGAGATTATCTTGGGTATATATACTTACTCCGCCTCTTGAGCCGTAGTTTTGGTCAATGATGATTGGGTTCTTGACGCTTTCCATTGTAATATCTTCAAACTTAATGTCCACAGCCTTGCTTGGAGACGAACCACCCCAACTCTTGATTCTAAGACCGTTGTCGGTACCTTTCATCGTGCAGCTCTTAAAGTGAATGCCGCTAACATCCTCCTCGTGCAGGTACTTTCCGAGACTACCAACACTTAGTCCGTGTCCTGGGCCACAAGTCACGTGTTCGACTGTTACATTGGTGGAACCACGACCGACAGAGATACAATCGTCTCCTGTTCCTATTGTACTCTGAACGATGTTAACGTTGACTGCATTGCTCAAATGGATACCATCGGTGTTGGGACTTTCAGCAGGGGCAATAATGTTGATGTTGTGAATGTTGACATTTGTAGTTTTCACCAAGAACATGTGGAAGGCCTTCGCGTTGACCGAGCTAATGCCGGCAATTTCAAGATTTAAGATGTTTCTGAATTTTAGAGACTGCATGGGTACGTATGTACGTTTGATCAGTACAAAACATTTAAAATTAATGATATTATATATATTTATATCCTTACCGTTGGAGGAAGATTGCAGTCGACCTTTTTGCCACAGCCATCTGCTTTCCATACGGCTTCACCTTTGCCGTGGAATGTGCCGGGTCCGGTGAGGAGGACATTGTCGACATGCTCGAATAAGAACCATTCAGGGGTCGCGTATCCGCTTGGTGTAGCGGTGATTGTGCCTTGAACTTCGATGGTCACTTTGCTTTTGCATGGACCAGCAAAAATTACTGGACCAGTCAAGAACTCTCCTTTAGGGACTAGTAGCGTTGCTGGTACAGGACTGGCACACACTTGGAGCCATGCATTTAAAAACGCCTGCATAGTGCATTTAGAATAAACCATTTATTATTGGATAAATATTTGTTTTCATATGCATTTTACTAATAACCAATAAATTAAAGAAATATCACCTTGAAAGAATTGGTGGCACCATTTCCCACTGCTCCAAACTTAGTAATATCAAAGACCGTAGGGTTGCCGGCAACAGCGACAAGACCACGGCGGTCACTGAGATACTCACCATTAGCTACGCAAGAACCAAACACCAAGGCCATTAAAATTAATGAGCCTACATTAGTATGATTTGCCTTGACCAAACTTCTTGCGCCAGCCATGGTGATAATATCTTTTTATTTTTGCTTTTTTCTTCTTTTAAAGATGTGTTGACAAATTTAAAAGTGATTTGATCATTGGAAGATTCATGATGTTTTATAGTGTTGGTTTGTATGCTAATTTTATATTTTAATCTGTTTTAGAGTAATGATTTTCGGGAAATAACATTCCATCTTCTTTTGCGGATGTTTGACTACCCAATATTAGGTGATAACGATCTGATTTCACGGTCATTTTGTATGTAAGTAAAAACAAATCTATTGATTAAGTGGTTGCGAATGATCAGAATGACTCGTTTAATTTACAATCTAAAATTGCAAGCAACTACTACCACTTTATATAGCAAAATAATCACCAAAAACATATAAAGCTGAATCCAGTATAATCACCAAAACATATAAAGTTCAAGTTCTTTTGCCATTTAAGGTGCCTACTGTAGCCAGCTATAACTATATTTGGTATATAACGTGAATTTAATAGTTAGAAAAAAAATTATCATACAATCACTATACAAAATTAGGTATTCTATTTGTTTTAAACCTTTGATAGAAGAATTCTGGCACCAACGTGATATCTCAGCTAAACATGTTATCAAACTCATCAGCTCCAAGGTTTTGTCCTTTAACTTTGACGTAACTGAGATATGTTGTTTTGTGTGACATGACAAATTATGCTTCTTTTAATCTAGAAAAAATGTTCATATTTACCGTGATGGCTGTTGACGGAAGAGACTGGAGTAAGAAGGATCACATTTCCGGAAAACCATGAGGGGCCGAAATAGAGGCGGTGACTTCACCGGAGATATCAAAACCAAGGTTGTTCTTGAGTACCTTAAACACACTTCTTAGTTCTTGATGTAATCACGCCTCTGGTCTTTCCCAAGAAGCCCTAACAAGCATGGTCTATTTTAGGGATCACCAATCTATAAAACGCTACAATAAACTACTCCTCCCATTGTTTCAAACAAAGTTTGAATTGTTCTAGTGAATATAACTAAGAAAGCTGAACATAAATGGTGCCAGGATGTGAAGTGGCTTTGAGAAGAAAGTCAGTGTGCCCCCAACGAACTGCGTCTTCAGCATTTAATAATTCAAAATTCATGCATGAGATCATCAAACCCAAGTAAAATCAATGAGAGTATTGTGGTAGTGAATGCCATTAGAAATTTAAACTTCATGTTGTCCCATGCATCATCCTCCCATCAAGTCCACCTACAAATTAAACCCATTAACCAAAGTTATAGTGTTTTAAAAAAAGATGAAATTTCTATGGATGTGCTTTGTGCTAAAAAAAATTATGTGTTTAACTACATATTTTTCTTAACTAAACATTATGGATGCTCAAAAATCTTGACTACAGTGGCACAATGAGTAAGTTTAGTGACTAGTTACTTTCTTAAGATCAGTAAAGACTTTTGGTCACGTTCAGTACATGGTGATATCAAGGCATGCACAACGATTATAATTTATAAACCACGAGCAGATCTTAGAGGTTCTGGCATTAAATGCATGTGATAAGATATATTAATGTTTTGCAAATCTAGGTCAGAGTGAGTCGTTTTCGGACCGTTGTGCCTTGAGATTGTTTTCGTGACAACGCTTCCATAAATAAATTAATCTTAAACACAAGTGTGTACATGTGGCTTTTAAAAATGATCGACAGCTGATTAATCAATTACTATAAGAGAATCTTATTATGAACTGATCGAATCTCAACGGTAACTAACAATCATTGATTGTAATTCTATATACGTAATGGCAGATTATAATTTTTAAAGGCGTGTTGACGGAATAAGTGGTAACTTGACGTCTATAGCTTAATTTGCATGAATAGGAGGCTGGTCTGGGGAATTTGCATCGCCACAAGCTGCCACCGTTGAACACAAATCCATGAGAAGGAAATGACTTGTTTTACTGATGATGATGCTTGGAGAAAGGATAGTCATGCAGGAGGAATATAATGGGTCATGGGTCATTAGAGATACAAATCGTCAATCTTTTAAAATTGGTGCCATCGGTGTAAGCTCTCTGGCATGTTAAATCATTCGTGGAAATACATAATAATGGTGACAAATAATTGAACAAACTGTCAAAAAATATTACAACCACTAAAAACGATAGCCAACTTCTAATATTAGACCATAATTAATGGGAGTTCTTAGGGTGAGGTTCTTGGCGGAATATAAGAACCCGTCTCGTAGCTTCTAAGAGCAGCATTATCGCTGACTCTTAGCCCAACTCTTACCCCCAAACCTAATTAAAAAAATTAACAAAACACATAAGCTCAAGAATTGCCTCTTGCGGGAGGTGCCGAAGGTCCGCCTCTTATTGACAGGTGTCAAAAACTGAGAGGACGAAGCAATCGGTTACGCGTCTCTCTCGATCATCTCTCTCGATCATCTCTCTCTCTCTCTCTCTCTCTCTCTCTCTCTCTCTCTCTCTCTCTCTATCTCGATCATCTCTCTCTCTCTATCTCGATCATCTCTCTCCCTCGAAACTCTCTCGACGAAAGGCGATTTCGTCTCCTTCGGTGTCTCTCATCGGCGACGTCTCCGTCGGTATCTCTCATCGGTGACGTCTCCTTTGGTGGCTCTTGTCGGCGACCTCTCCATCGGTGGTTCTCCTGGAGGCTACAGAGCTCTCTCTCGGTGGCTCTTTCGAAATCGAAAGGTAAGCGGTTGTTCTGTTCTTGACTATGCATGTGTTCGATTAGGTCTGATCTGTTGTTTTTGTATGTAGTTTGTTGGTTCTGTCACTCGATGGGTCTTCTCCTCGAAGATTTCCCTCGGTGGCTCAAATCGAAGCTTTCACCTCAAATCGAAAGGTAAACCGGTTGTTCTGTTGAAGCAAACGCATGTGATTGATTATTGTAGTTTGTTGGTTCTGTTTGTTTCACCTGAAATCAAAAATTTGATGTGTTTGATCTCTGGATGTGTTCTGTTTGTTCTTGGGTTTTAATTTTGTTTCAATTAATACGGATGGATCAAAGTTGATTTGCTATGTTTCAATCCTTGTTTTGTCTCTATTCTTTGATTTTTTTTCGCTTTTGATTATGTCTTTCTGTTGGATTATGGTCTAAATCATTTTTTGTTTATGTCTTTCTGTTGTCAGATAAAAGGATCAAAGTTCATCGAGCAAAGGTTCATCTAGCTCAGGAGTTCACTGCAAAATAAGGTTAGTGTTACTCTTAATTGGGTCTCCTTAATAGAATTGATTTAGGTTGTGGTTAGAATTGAACCGACTGTATTTAATGTGTTGGTTGGAGTTAGGATATGGTTATGTGATTAATAGAAGTGATGGATAGCTACAATTGATTTACGCTTAATGTGATGAAACTAGTAGATAAATGTCAACACGTTTTTGTTTGTTGGTTGTCATGAATGCATCCTCTCTTCCTTCTCTGCCATCTATAAACACACTTTCCTCCTTCTCTTTCTAATCATCTCCTTCATCTTTCTTCTCAACTTCTTCTTCTCGGTATGGATCCTAATCAAAGCTAGTCCTCTAGCTTTTTTAACTTACTAAACAGTCAGCTCCCTAACAATGAATATCCAACTCAGTTTCTGAGTTTTTCACCTACTCCAGACGTTGGAGGATCTGCTTCACGTGCACAAACTGGTGAGGACCGTAAGCAAAGGTGCAAGTGGTCAACAGCTGAAGACCTGGTCCTCATTAGTGCATGGTTAAACACCTCCAAAGATCCACTCGTTGGAAATGAGCAAAAGGCAGGAACCTTTTGGAAGAGGATTACGGCTTACTATAATGCAAGTCCCAAGGTGGTTGGTTTGGCTCCAAGAGAGCAGACCCACTGTAAGCAAAGGTGGGGGAAGATAAATGAAGGTGTCTGCAAGTTTGTGGGGTCATTTGAAGCTGCAACAAAACAGAGGACCAGTAGCAAGAATGAAGATGACGTTTTGAAGGCTGCACATGATATATTCTCCAACGATTACAAGGTGAAGTTCTCATTGGAACATGCGTGGAGGGAGCTTAGGAATGATCAGAAATGGTGTGGGACTCAAGGAAGTAGTCAACAAAGCTCAGGTTCGAAAAGAAAGAGGGTGGGGGAAGAACAATCTTTTCAGTCATCAGCCTCTATGCCCAGTGTTAATGGGGAGGATGAAGCAATGGATAGGCCTGTTGGTGTTAAAACTGCAAAGGCGAAGGCTAAAAGGCCAGTGGGAGAAGAACTGAAGATTCCGCAAGGGTTTAAGGATATGATGGAGATGAGGACCAAGGACTTAGCTTTCAAGGATAAGCTTAGCAACAAGAAGCTGCTTGACAGTTCGACTGCAAAAAAAGAGCCACTTACTGAATTAGAAGTGGCGCTTAAGAACAAACTGATAACTGAAATGTTGTCAGTGTAATCTTAGAAGTAGTTGATGTGTTATAAGTAGTTGATGTGTAATATAAGTAGTTCATGTGTGTTATAAGTAGTATTTCTGATCAATCTTGCTTTGAAATCGTTATTCATGTCTAGTATAAGTAGTATTTGTGATGAATGTTATCAGTCTTTGTGATCAATGTTCTAATGCGTTTCTGTTTTTGTTTTTCAGGGGAACAAGTCACACACCACCAGCAATGGAAGCAAAAAAACTGATTGTTTGTGGCCTCTCAGCGAGAGGTATGATACCACCACCTCTCCCACAAGAAGACACGGATGATGATGTGGCGGATGTCACACCAAGTGAAGGGGAAGTAGTGGAGATATCAGATGAAGAAGAAGCTAATATGGTGGAGTTATTAAGCGAAGAATACATGAGAAATATGGGCTACTTGATTAGGGTGGAGGAATCGGAAGATGACATTGAACCAAAGTTCAGAAGGCTCCTGCAAAGGATGCATGAGGAAGAGAAGAAGCTGAGAGAGGAGAAGTTCAAAGCCATGAAGTCGAGAATCAAGCTAGAAGAAGGACAAACCTCTAAGGTTGATGATAAGAAGAGGAAGAGAAGAAGCTGAGAGAGGAGGTCACGGATTGTGGTGTTGTGTCACGGGTCATGTGTGTTTGTCTAGTCTGAAGACATGTATGTTTGTGTGTTTTGTCTTTGTGTTCTAGTGTCACAGATGCTATTAGTCAGGTCACAAGACATGTATGTTTGTATGTCAGGTCACAAGACTTATGTGTTATCGTGTCACGGATTCTATGTCTGGCCACAATATAACTTTTCTTCTATGTTTGTATTATTAGTTGTCTTCTATAAATTAAGGCCAAATTTTCATTCTTGAGCACACAACTCTTCATCTCTTCTTCCTCTCTCAACAAACACAAGATAATTTTTATTCTCAGTTTGGATTCGAGATACATTCGATCAAATAAAACATTAGATCAATTAAAACATTCCCCACAATTCTCTCCTCTACTCTCTTGTTCCAGACATATAAAAAAAAGTTTTTCCTTTTCATATGGCATCTTCTTCTCAAAATCCGTTTGAAGGATTGGATGATCAAAGTTTTGATGATGCAGTTGATCAATATGTTGATCAACAATTTGATCAATATTTTGATCAAGAAATTGATTAAACTTTAGAGAATCTTACCATAAATTATGGTCATCAAGAAAAAGCAAAGAAACAAAAAAAAAAGCTTATATCGAAAGAAATCGTGAAGAAGGGCATATTCGTTTATGGAATGATTATTTCAGTGAAAATCCAACGTATCTCGCAAATATGTTCCGGCGACGATTTAGAATGAACAGGCCGTTGTTCATGCATATTGTTGAACGACTCTTCAATGAAGTTGAATTCTTTCAACAAAAGACGGATGCTCTCAGAAGGCTTAGTCTCTCTCCACTTCAGAAGTGTACAGCGACCATTCGTGTCTTGGCATATGGGACTGCAGCTGATGCTGTTAACGAATACCTTCGACTCGGTGAAACTATTGCACGGTCATGTGTGGAACATTTTGTGGAAAGCATTATATATTTATTCGGCGAGGAGTATCTAAGAAGACCAACACCGGCTGATCTTCAACATCTCCTTGATATTGGTGAGCATCGTGGATTCCCTGGGATGATAGGAAGCATCGATTGTATGCATTGGGAGTGGAAGAATTGTCCCACCTCTTGGAAAGGTCAATATACATGTGGTTCGGGAAAACCCATAATCGTTTTAGAAGCGGTTGCATCGAATGATCTATGGATATGGCATGCATTTTTTGGACCTCCAGGTAATTTAAATGATATCAATGTTCTTGATCGCTCACCTGTTTTTGATGACATTATAAAAGGTCATGCTCCGAAAGTCACCTTCTCTGTCAATGGAAGAGAGTATCATATGGCTTACTATCTCACCGACGGTATTTATCCGAAATAGGCAACTTTTGCCCAATCAATTTCAATATCACAAGGGCCGAAAGCGGTTTTATTTGCTCAACACCAAGAAGCTGTCCGAAAAGATGTCGAGCGTGCTTTTGGAGTCTTGCAAGCTTGCTTTGCCATTGTTAAAAATTCAGCACTTTTTTGGGATAAAGGCAAAATTGGGAAGATAATTAGAGCATGTATCATAATCCATAACATGATTGTAGAAGACGAACGAGATGGATACACTCAATATGATGTTTCAGAGTTCCAACAAGGAGAAGACATCGGAAGTTCACATGTCGATCTCACATTCTCTACTGATATCCCTACAAATATCGGCAATATGATGGGTGTTCGAACTAGAATTCGTGATAAATACATGCATGAACAACTCAAAGCTGATTTGGTTGAACATGTATGGCGTAAATTCGGGCGTGGTCAGGACAACAACTAAGCTCGCATGTTTCTTTCAAGTTATTCTCGTTTATTTTACTAATCTTAGTTTTAATGTTCTTTTTAATAATTAATGTTTAAAATGTTTTATTTTAATATGTTATATTTAATAAATTAATTTTATCTTTAAAAATATTTTAGTTTAATATTTTTTTTTCTTAAGAATCCAAAAATAAGAACTCCCATTGGACCTAACAAATTAAGTGTCTCTTAAGTACAATCTCTTAACTATTATTAATTACTAAAAAATCATTAAGAACCCAAATTAACCTCTTAGGGTTAATGGTGCTCTAACTAAAAAAAACTAAGAACCGGTTCTTAAGTAAGACATTTAAGAGCCGGTTCTTAGCTTTTTTAATTAAAAGTTAAGAGACGGGTTCTTATATTCTGCTAAAAACTTCACCCTAAGAATCTCCCATTAATCATGCTATAAGTCAGTCACGACTCACTGGTACAAACCTGTCCCTGATATTAAACCCAGTGGACCAGAAGATGTTAAGACGATGGGCTTCACTCAGATAAAGCCCATAGCATCTTCGGCTACAAGACAAACATCTTCAACGGTCACAACTTCAGTCAAGGAGAAAGGCAAAGCAGCCAAAGGTAGGGAACCCTCGCCTCCCAAGATGCAGCTCAGCAACAGATACGACACTCTGAAGGATAAGGATGACTGAATTGTCAGAGACACCTGTCAGACCATTGTATAAATAAACCTAGAGTCACTCTTGTAGTCTTCAAGTTGGAGAATAATAAACTTCAGAAATATTCAGTAAAGTTCTCTACTTTCCATAGCTCTCTGACTGCGCTTACCTGATACACCTTTTACTTATTCCTTAAAATAGTATAAATTTTTATGGTGGTCCAACCTTTTATTTATAGGAATTTTGGGAAAACGGAACAAGTAAACTAAACTATTGTCACCTTAGTACAAAATCAAATTTTGTCACTTTTGTACTTTCATTACCCTTTTTATAAATAAAAATTCATATCAATATATTTACAATGCAAAAAAATTAAGAAAAATATAAAACATAAAGTAGTCAAGAATGTGCATATATAAAAAATATTTTTGGATTCAAAAAATATTTGGAATAGTAAATTTAAAAATAGGCTAAAGGTGTTAGTATATCAAATCTACCATCTACGACGACTTAGAGTATACAGTCTACCTAAGACACAATGATCTACCCAAGGTAGAATGCACAATACACCAAAACATTTCGACCTACTAAGACAGAATAACAAATCTACATTTTCTTCTATGTTCTGTATATTTGGTAGATTATAAGGCATAATAAAAGTTATCATATCTGCCTCGGCAGAACATACTTTCTTCACACTTTTCCTTTCTCTACGATCTCAGTTTTTCACATCTACCACTTCATCTCTTTTCTAACTTTGGTAGAATGTAAGTTCTACTAGATTTGTAAACAAAATCCGAAAATCTAGCTAAAAACAGTTAAAAAATATTCCTAAAATCTTTTAAATCTTGTTTATTTCCTTTTTTTATTTTTTTGCCATAAATTAACAAACTTCTTCTTCTTCACCAACGTTTTTCTTCACTTTCTTATTTCACTTTCTATTGTCAATGATAATGAAGGTAATGATAAAAAGCTTGACTCCACTGATGAGTTTGATGACAAGGTCCCAACAGATTGCTCACCTCATGACTTTTCAAACTGAGTTTTCTTTTTTCTCCAAATCCATAAATATAAAACTGAGTTTAATTTCCTTTTTTCCAAGTACATAAATGTTGTCTCAACTATAACAAACCGTAAAATACCCAAACGAAACACGTCTCGATAGCAAGAGCAGAGCAACAAAACATGTTTCCATACTTGTAAACAATAGAAACCAGTCACATAAAAGAGAGGTCAATGATGACATCAAGACCTAATGAGAGCAAACAAAATCAGCACAACGGCATGGTCTGCTACAATATTAAGTCGTTTTAATGTCAGCTGTGATGAGAAACAAATAATTGGCTTGGTTCTACTGCTACAAGTCATGAACAAATCTCCAAATGTAGCATTGATTTCGGCTGGTCGGTTGTTGCATTGTGTTTCCTTAGATTTTTCCCTGAATTGAAAAAAAAAACAGACACAGTGTGGCGTAAGAACCATATAAAAACCATCCGTCACGTTAGCGATACTAGTCTTACAGAAGAAGAATGTTGAACGAACCTCTTGTTTCTAGAGAAACCTTTCAATTCCACCATGTTCAAAGAGATCTTTGAAGAGTTGTAGGTTGTACCAAAGAGAGATGTGGAGGTGACGAACGAAGAGACGCCGGCGAGAATACTTGAAAACTCTGCGACGGGTAAACCGTGTTTTTTAAGTCGGTAAATAATGAGTAAATGGGACTATGAAAATTAGTTTTTCTTTTAATTTGTTTTTAAATTGTATAATTAGAGGGTTAAAATTGGATTTGCCGTTTCTCAATCCGCAAATCGCTAAGGGGACAATGAATAAGTTTTTTTGTTCTTTCGCGAATGAACTTTCGCGACTGCGATAGCGATTTGCGGATTTGCGGATTTGCGGATTTGCGGTTGAATTGGATTTGCCGTTTCTCAATCCGCAAATCGCTATCGCAATCGCTAAGGGGACAATGAATTGGATTTGCCGTTTCTCAATCCGCAAATCGCTATCGCAGTCGCGAAAGTTCATTCGTACGGTTGATAAATATTTAAAACGCAACGCTCATTTATCTCAACCCGCCGTTATCAGAGCTCTCCAAGACTGCCGTTTCCTCGCCGGTCTAACCATGGATTACCTCTTAACGTCGTTTCAAACAGTTAACGTCACGTCAGCGAAATCATCCTCCTCCAAAACGTTATCGTTTCCAAAGGCTGAAGATATCCAAACGCTTCTTTCCGCAGCGTTAACGAACGAGCAGACGTGTCTGGAGGGACTCACAACCGCCGCTTCATTTTCCGCCACGTGGACGGTAAGAAACGGCGTTGCATTGCCTCTAGTCAACGACACGAAGCTCTTTAGTGTCTCACTCGCTCTCTTCACCAAAGGATGGGTCCCAAAGAAGAAGAAACGAGCCGGGTTTGCTTGGGCTCACCCGAGATCCGGATCATCCACCCACACTAAACCATTCCGTCTGTTCCGTAACGGAGCTCTGCCGTTGAAAATGACGGAACGAACGAAAGCCGTATACGAATCTCTAAGCAGGCGAAAACTCTCCGACGGCGATGGAGACGACGGAAGCATGGTGTTGATAAGCGATATCGTCACCGTGAGTCAAGACGGAACCGGAAACTTTACCAATATCACGGCGGCGGTCGCGGCGTCTCCGAATAACACCGACGGAAGCGGCGGGTTCTTCTTGATTTACGTGACAGCGGGGATCTACGAAGAATACGTTTCAATAGCAAAGAACAAAAAGTACATGATGATGATCGGCGACGGAATTAATCAGACGGTGGTCACAGGGAATAGAAGCGTCGTCGACGGTTGGACAACTTTTAATTCCGCCACCTTTGGTACGTCACATGACTCACATCACATGTTATCATAATGTCTCTAGATTTTCGAAGTGTTTTTCTTTAATATTTTAATATCTCGAGTACGTCAATAGCTCCCTTTAATTATTGCACTTACAACTATTTGTCAAAAAGTTAGATTGAAAGTGGTGAAATAGAAGACAAGATGCATTACACTGATATTAACCCGAGGTTGAGGTTCTTAAGCCACCATAATCACGGTTTTCAAAAGAGGTTTCTGCATGATTTTAGTGTGTGGACCCCATTTATTTTTTAAAAAAGGGTCCCCAAAGTCGCGAGCGAAGGATCGGTCTTGGACCAGTTTTTGTACTGTTTGCGGGCCCCACCAACACGTGGCGGCCCGCGATTAATTCAATTTTTTTTTTAAGGACAAAAAAAAAATCGAAAAAAAAAAATTTAAGGACCCTATATCGGTATCATGCGATAATCATGCTCTTAACGGAACTTAAAAAACTGTTTCTTAGCTTTTAACTAAAAAATCTAAGAACCGGTTCTTAAAGTCTTTATTTAAGAACCGGTTCTTAGCTTTTTTAGTTAGAAGTTAAGAAATTTCCGTTAAAAATTTCTTCCTAAGAACCCCGATTAATCATGATCTTATAATACCCGACTGTACTACTAACAACCATTTCATTTTATTTATAGTATTATATGGAGTAGTGGCGAGATGCATGCATGCATTTTATTCAATTAATGATAAATTGATAATCTTGCACATGATTTTTCAGCTGTGACAGCACCAAACTTCGTTGCGGTTAACATAACTTTCCGGAACACGGCCGGACCGGAGAAGCACCAGGCGGTTGCGTTACGGAGCGGTGCAGATTTCTCAATCTTCTATAGTTGTAGTTTCGAGGCTTATCAAGATACGCTCTACGCACATTCTCTAAGACAGTTTTATAGAGAATGCGATGTCTACGGAACGGTAGATTTTATATTCGGAAACGCGGCTGTAGTGTTTCAGAATTGCAATTTATATCCGAGAAAACCGATGCCGAACCAGTTCAACGCAATCACGGCACAAGGCCGGTCTGATCCGAACCAAAACACCGGTACGTCGATCCATAACTGTACGATTAAACCCGCGAATGATCTTGTTTCTAGTAACTACACCGTTAGAACGTATTTGGGTCGACCGTGGAAGGAGTATTCACGGACGGTTATCATGCAATCGTACATTGATGGTTTTGTTGAACCGGTTGGTTGGAGAGAATGGAACGGCGATTTTGCATTGAGTACGTTATACTACGCGGAGTATAACAATACCGGACCTGGTTCAAACACTACAACTCGTGTTACATGGCCCGGTTATCACGTGGCTAATTCTACTGATGCAGCTAATTTCACAGTCACTGGTTTGTTTCTTGAAGATGATTGGATTTGGAAGACGGGAGTGCCTTACACCAGCGGTTTGATTTCATAATAATTTTTTTGTTGTTACTCTTGATTATTTCTTTTTATTAATTTAATTTGAAGAAAGTGTATTCTTTTTGCATTGAGTACGTTATACTACGCGGAGTATAACAAACCGAAAACCAAGCTCAACGCGAAAGAAATGTAGAGCTTTTTATAACTAAGCTGTAAACAATTTATGCCGAAGACTGACACCAACATATAAAGAAATTCAAGAACACAGAGCATGATTATTAGAAGTTTTTAGGATGGAGTTCTTAACGGAATATAAGAACTCGTCTCTTAACTTTTAGCTAAATAAAGCTAAGAACAGGTTCTTAAATAAGAATTTAAGAACGTTTTTACCTTTTTTAGCTAAATATTTAAGAACTGGTTCTTAGCTTTATTTAGCTAAAAATTAAGAGACGGGTTCTTAAATTCCGCTAAGAACTCCACCCTAAGAACTTCCAATAATAATGTTCTTAGAGAAACGCTAAAAGATTATCCGACATTAGTAGAAATAGTGACCACTTTCGTCCTCTCACTCTTCTTAAAAACCCCATGGCCCTCTCTAACTGGCTATGAATAAATTTTCATCTATTAACTGAATAAATTCTAGTATTCTTTTTTAATCGGGAACACAAATTGTAGTATTCATACTACGCTAACTTTGAGTGGTTTGTGATACTAAAGATTGACTAGTCAATTCCTGGAGAATATTAGATTTTTCGATTTATAAAAACTTGATAACAATATTGTAGTAAGTTTAGAACAAAAATGAGGAGAAGAGATACATAATTTGCATCAGCATGGAACTAAAACCGGATTCTTATCCTTGTACATGAGATATCTTGTGCATAGCTTCTGTAGTGTAGCAACCGAAGGCTTCATCGAGTTTAGCTTTCTGTCTCGGTACATGGAGCTAGTCAAAACCGGAAACAAAACATAAGTGAATCAGGTTAGATTACTAGGGAAAGCTAGCTAATAAACTAACCTAATGTCATCTCCATGTTTCTCGACTAAACGTCTAATATGAGTAAGTTGCATAGTAGTAAGGGGCTGTAAAGGAGCACTCTTTCCATCTTTTCTTTCCTTCCCCAATGTTGTCTTAAGATCTACACCTCTCTCCACAAAAGCATTTGGTACAATTAGTAACCAACCAAAAAAAAAAGGAAACTTGCATCAACAGGTAGAGAAGCAGCTAATGAAGCAGAGTCTTGGTTAATTGCAATTTAAGATTAGCTTGTGCAGTTGCCATCAATGTCATTTTGACAAAAAGATGCAAAACACTCCATAGATGATAATCTAAGAAGTATAATTGAGAGCAAAGATTTTTCATTGGCAACTCGAAAACAAGACTTGGTCCAGCAGCTTGAATATGAAGAAAAACGTACCGTCTTCCTCGAGTTCGCTGCCGGAATCGATGGGCTCGAACTCCTTGGCAATAGGATCATCGGTGGGAGGCTCAGGAGGTGGAGGAACATTGAGGGAGTCATCCTGGATCATATGGTCCGTGCGAGACCGGATACCGGGCAGGTTAGGGTTAGAGAGGACGCCGAAGGATTCGTAGTTCTGGATGACGCTAGCCTGGTCGTCCCATTCGGGGACATCGTCGGCCATAAGAGCGCGGAGCTTGGGAGGGGAGTTGAAAGCTGGCTTAAAGATATTAGGATTTTTCTTGGGAAGAGCAACGCGAACTTTAGCGCGGGAGTTCTTATATTTTCTCCTCGACCTCGCCAACTCTGATGTGATAGTAGATGTTTGACCCAACAAAAACGATGTTTATGCTGGTGATGTTTGTTGAATCATACAATAAAAGAATCTAAGGATAATGATTAGATTCTTTGAGGTTTAGGAGAAATCTTGAAAGAATCAAATGAGAAATGAACATCAAAAGAGTTTATATATCAAAGATTGTATTACAAGGATGGTTTCTAGTGTAAAGTAAATCTAAATCCATAAACTCTTTGTAAGAAGTGTTCAATGTCTAAAATAAAAGAAGAGAAGATTCTTTCTAACAAGGAGGTAGCTCCTTATTTATAGAAGAAAGATGTCTAGGGTTTCATAATGAAGTGAGCTTAATTCAATGTCTAATGGGCCTTGATGAGGATGTAAATCCACCTCCAACAGTAAGCCCCCCCCCAAGTTCGTTGAGAGAGACGAAATCGATCTCTGCGAATTTTACGAATGGGGTTTATGAGACATTGAACTAGGCACATACCCATGTCACAAATGATTGTCATGAACGGGCCGTCATGGTTAGGTTGCCATAAATGAAGTGTCATAGACGGACCGTCTCGGGCGAGCTGTCAACGACATACTTCTGATTCCGATCAGACTTCTTACTCCGGGATGGTTGCGCAAACGATCTGTGAAGACAGTGTTCTGAACCACCGGAGCAAGTTGCCATGGATGAAGGGTCAATCGACTAAATGCCTAGAACAAGTCGCCATAGACATCATCATAAACGTACCACCATGGACGAACCGTCTCAATCGAATCACCACGGTGGACATGTCTTCTCGGTATTGTTGCGATCCATGTGTAGATGGAATGGTGGAGTCAACCGGTGGAGTCGTCTTGCTGATCCGCGTGTTGCCGTGACTGCTGCAGTCGGCATGTAAGATGTTTGCGAGATTAAAACTAGACTGTCACTGGTGCGCTGACGTGTCTCTTTCCTGATGGAAGACACCAGGTCGTTTGCTTCACTCGTGGGCTCAACATCATCAGCGAACACAAGCGTCTTCTAACGCTCCTCTTCAGAAACAACATCAGTCACAGCCTCTTGGCCGTGTTATTGTTGTTGCAGGACGATCCAATGCCTTAGGTGTACTGGTGATGAGCCTAGGACGAACTCAAACGCACTTGTGGAGTTGAGTAGGATCGTAGAGAAGCAGACTGGTATCTTTTCCGCCTCAAAGTCCCCAACGTGATCGTTATGATGTCGTCATTGACGTGACGTTGACTTCGATCAGCAAACGATACAACTCTGTTTTTGGTTGGGCTTCTGTCACCATTGGGCTTCTGCACTTTTTTTAAAAAAATCTTTGTTGGCCCAAACAGACATATTTGATCGCCGCTTGACGATGAGATGCGGAGATCAAATTTTAATGCTGAGATGTCGTCTTTGAAACTATACGCCGGAATCAAATCGTCCGCGTCGGATCTCGCGAGGGACGAGAAACAGGAGCAGAGCCGGTAGGAGAAGGAGGAGCTTGGTGATGTCGCAAGTCTTGATGATGACTTTGTAAGGGTAGACAAAGAAGCTGGACTCAGAGAGACGTAAGAGTCCGAGTGATCGTTGGAGAGAGAAGAAGCGATCTCGCAAGTAGCAGGAGTGAGAATCTCGTCTAGTTGGGACTGTTGATAGAGCTTGAAGCCGGTGGAGAGGTTTTGAGCCGAGAAGATTATGACGGCTTGATAAAGCTTCAAGCTTTCTCTTTTGCTCCAGCAAGAGCTTCCGATGAGGCCATAAATGTACCGAGGAGGAGGAGATCATATGAAGCCGAGATCAAGTCACGGGCTGAGTTTGGCGAGTGATTAAACTCGAGACGTGGCGGTGGAGACTGAAGCTGGTGGGGAAACATGGCCCAACAAACTCGTACCAAGGTCAAGATCGTGAGCTTCGCCGAGATCTATTCTCGAGCTTTGTTACAATCTTTGCCGAGCAACTACAGAGGCGGAACCGTGATGCTGCAATCCCAAAGAGAATCTTGTTCCTGTCGAACTTGTTGCAGTGGTTTCGTAACAGAGGAACAGAGTCGGTCACTGCTCTTTGCCAAGACCTTGTGGGCTTCACAGTGTCTCTTCTTTTTGTCTGTGGCCCAATACTCTTTAATCGGAACAGACGAGAGAGGAGGTGGTGGCCGTCGTTGCTAACTGAGCTGAGATCTCGGTTCTCCGTTGCAGCTTTAAAGATGATTCGCCGGCAAAAACTCCAAATTGCAAAGCTTTTCAAGATAAAGCTGAGAACTTTCGAGTTCACAACTGCCATTGAGGTAGTGAACGATCTCTCTCTTCTCTCCTTCCGTCACAGGCTAGCTCGTTGTTGGCGGCTATGGAATGGAAGCCAACTAACATGAGAAAAGAGCATCGACGGCGTCTGTCTACGAGTCTCATCCCTTTCTCCAGGAGTCGTCGGTCAAAAATCATCCTAAGGTCAGAAATAATATATTTTTTTTAATTATCCCCATTCCTTTGATAGATTAAGCGTATGTCTATGATTATGCCATAATCATGAATCGAATTTTAATAATGAGATGAGATTGTGAAACTTATCTTTTTCAAAGATGATTTCAATACTCGGATCAAACTGTCGACCAAGTGCTTGATGAGAGTCCCATCCCCAACAAAAGCAAAGCTTTCATGAGAAAGCTTCACCCTTTTATCTTGAGATGGTCAAGTTACATCTAGGATTTTCCCAAGTTTGATATGCTTTGAAGATAATTCTCCTTAGCCCCTCCTTCTAGTGTCAATTGTTTGACCATCAAAAAGAGTTTATATATCAAAGATTGTATTACAAGGATGGTTTCTAGTGTAAAGTAAATCTAAATACATAAACTCTTTGTAAGAAGTGTTCAATGTCTAAAATAAAAAAAGAGAAGATTCAGGAGGTAGCTCCTTATTTATAGAAAAAAAGATGTTTAGGGTTTATAATGAAGTGGACATAATTCAATGTCTAATGGATGTAAATCCACCCAACAGTAGAAAAGGAAACAGGAGATGAAGTTTAAGTTTAACCCACAAGGGTTTTGTTAAATGTCCCTCTCACCAAACGAATTTCGATATTAGTTTCAATTACAGGCCATTAGCAAAATCAAAAGCCTTATTTGATCCCACATATGCAAGCAAATTCAACACTCCCTCTCCCTCTCTATAAACAAATTATCCGGCCATACATAAACCTGTTTTATATTTTGATTCATCCTCTGAAAGCGCAAATTTAATTATTGGCTAAAAAATACTAGTTGATATTAACTACTATTTTTGAATTATCATTGACATATTTCGTTTATAAAAATAAGTATATGTGTGTCTTTGGTTTTATTCAGTGTTTCTGATACGGATCATCAGTTAAAACGGTAAACCCATTGATACGTATATAATTTGGTTCGAGTTTAATGAATTTTTTTAAAATAAAAATCCAATAAACCCCGGTAAGAATCTTTAAAACAGTCATCAGCCCGTGACTCAAACAGATTGACCTAGTAAAAGACCTAAAGAAATGTGATAATATTCTAAAATATTCCAATTAAAATTTTATATTCTCTTAAATATTACATAAAATAAAATAAATTGTTTTTATGCATTTATGGAATACCGCGGATTGGTTTTGTCTTTTAAATCTTTTGCTTCTTGGATAATTTAATTTCTGGTTTGGGTCTTATACGGTTTGCTCTTTCTTATATTATTCATGTTGTTGTTCTTGAACTTGCAATATTTTTGTTGCTGGTAGTGACTTAGAGTTTGTTAGAAGAAGCTCTTTATAAGTTTGTTCTCTCCAAAACTACTTGTAGTTGATAGGCTACTCTCGGACACAGTTGTATCAATACCCAGATCAGTACTATTAAAATAAAAACACAGTTGGATTCAACTTATTTCTAGATAAATTTTTTTGTAAAAATATTATATAATATATTTAATACAACTGCAATCTAAATATTAATAATAACTTGTCCTATATTAATTTAGTATATGGTAAGATTTTAATTAAAGGAAGAGATAATTCAAGGCTCATTTATATCAGATACGTTACATTGATCTTATTTATAGAAAACAAATCACGGTGATCTTATTTGTAGGAATGAATATTAATGTCTCTACATCTTAACATTTTAACCTAAAAAAATATTTTAATTAGGTTGTTAACATATCTTATTTTTTTCCCAAAGAAATATTTGATTTAAGTCTTAGATATTTACAATAGTAACAAAAAAATAGTTTGGAATATATCTAATACGATCTGATATCTTTAAACATATTCCTCAAGATATATACATAACAAAATTAAACTAATACATATATATATAAAAAATTATGGGCTTTTTGCAGAATTAACCTACAACTTAAAGTCAAACACAAAACTAACATCCCTTTTTTTTGGAAATTGGTTTTGTCTTATTCACCCCACAAGTTTATATAATTCACGAAAATGCCATCAATTTTTTTTTTCGAAAATGACATTTCTACTCTCTCACCCTCATCATCTTCAAGTAATTACAAGATTGTCATTGTCATCAATACCCCAACCACCAGGAACAACCAATTTGAAGCTCTTAATGCTCCCAAAATCGAGTTACCCTTCTTCTTTTTCCATTCTTGTGAACTAAACACAACATATCTCTCACTTTCTCTCCACAATGAGCTAAAAAACCCAAGATTTTGATTCTACATTTTTTATGGTTCATAGAGTCATAAAAGCTAACGATTCTGGGTTGGTCACTTTCGTTTGAGATTTTGTGTGCTTGGAGAAGCCTTATGTGTGCTAAGAAAGTTATCTCACCAATTTAAGGTATGAAATCGAGTTTTTTTCCAGATCTGTTCGTCCGACGACTTACATGGGAAGTCGTCTGGCTGTAGACGACTTACTTGGAAGTCGTCTGGTCAACGCAGAAGTTATTTTTGCAATTGACTTTGAAATCGGTTTTCTGAGACGACTGAAAGTTAAGTCGTCTGATTTTGTTTGGTTACAAAAAAATCTCTAAAGAACCTAGACTACTTAAATTTCAGTCGTCATAGGTTAGTTTTGCATTTGACTGGATTATTTCAGAAGTTTGACTTTCCCAGACGACTTACATTTCAGTCGTCTGGTGAAAATTGAAATATCAATATTTTATTAACACTAGACGACTTACAATTAAGTCGTCATAGATTAGTTTTGCAATTGAAAAAAAAAACTTAAATATTTAATCATACTCAGACGACTTACAATTCAGTCATCCGCCCGACGACTTACATGCAAGTCGTCCAGGATTTTATTCCGAGATTCTGGTCAAACCTCGTAAATCCTGGACGACTTACATGTAAGTCGTCTGACGGACGACTAAATTGTAAGTCGTCCATATATAATTAAATATTGAAGTTTTTTTTTTCAATTGCAAAACTAACCTATGACGACTTAATTGTAAGTCGTCTAGTGTTAATAAAATATTGATATTTCAATTTTC